>NW_003852444.1:4766125-4957438 GCF_000181295.1 Otolemur garnettii
GATACTTCTGCCCCAATTTCTCAATTTTAGCCATTACACAGTCAGTTATACAAGGAATGCACTTGGCATACAGACAGTCCATCATTGACTGCACTAAGTCCAGTTTGGCTTTAATGGAAAAGTTGATAAAGTTGGTATCAACCAAGATGTGGTAAGGTGGGCCCAGTTGTGTATTATATTGGAAGAATAAGCATGAAGGGTGCTGGGGGACTTCTCTTTCCTTTAATGTGCTGGGATCTTTCTTTTCTTTCTTTTTAGGTTTCAATCTGTCCTTTTCTTTAAGCCTCTGATCCCTGAGACTAAGCCTTCGCTTCATGGTTGCATACTTCCTTGTTTTCTTTTGCTTCCCCATGCTCTCGCCACACTCTTCTTTAGCGGCTTTTAAAACTGATTTCTCCCCTTCCCCAGAGACCAGCCCTGTATAATGCGAGGCATTGGGAGGGCAGTCATGGCCAAGCCACAGAATAGCATGGTTACTCACGTAATAGACTCCTACATTTATTATGGCAGCCCTATAAAACTAATTTAGCCTTGAATTTTCTCAGTGAGACGTGAAGGAAGATAGCCAGCTGAGGGTGGGACTAAAGTTGGGGGAAAAGAGGGAAGAGAAGATATGATCTAGTTGTCTCAAAGATTGGAAGAGTACAACACACGCTAATTATTTAATACATAATGCACATAATCCATAGTAAGTAGAAGTCATCCAGTGATTCCTCCTAAAACAAATGAGGTCTACCCCAAGGTGAGGGCTGTCTTCTCATAAACAGCACAGTGAAATTTTTGAAATCACAGGTTCATTCCTTAAGTAAGGATTTAATTTCCTCATAAGCAAGCCCCTACTACATTTTAAATAACTATCACTATCTTCTATCTTCCCAGCTCTTTTACTTTATATGTTTTCCTTATTTGCATAATTTGTTTACTGCCTGTCTTTTTCACATACTTACTATGCATCAAGTATTTCTTTCTCAGCTTTTCTTCATCACTGTAACAATTTTTTGATCTAATTCAGATTTCCAATCCCTGAACTTTCACACTATCTCTTACCATCTGCTTTCACTTTCTCTTTCCTTCCATGCTCAAATTGGTTCTATAATCTGTTAAAACAATTGCTCCTTTGCAAAGCCCCTCAAAACATACCTTGATCTCTCTGTCTAGTAAACTCAAAAGCCAAAACCCCAATGCATGTTGAACCCAACTTCTTTGCAATTCAGAGGCAACTGACCTCTGCTGGGAAAAAAATAAAAAAACCAATCACATAATTGGCTGACTGGTTTAACTTTAAATTTACTATCCTCAAATGTAAATGGACTTAACATTGTCTGGTAAACTTGGTCTTTTAATCTCTGAGACAGTTGGAGCATATTTTCTCCCTCCCCAACTCCCCTGCAGCCCCACCCTCCACTGGTCATCTTCCTTCACATCCCACTGAGAAAAGAAGCCGAATTAGTTACCTAAGGCTGCTGTATAAAATTAACACATACTGGGCTTGAAAGAGAAGTTTATTCTTCCAGTGTTCTGGAGGTTAGAAGTCCAAAATCAAGGTGTCAGCAGGGCCATGCTGCCTCTGAAGGTGCCAGGGAGGAATCTTTCCTTGCTTCTTCCAGCTTCTGATGACTGCCGTCTATCATAGCATTATTTGATCATTCTAATCTCTGCCTCTGTTGTCATATGGTTTTATTCCTATGTGTCTATGTATTTCTGTGTCTAAATTTCCCTCTTCTTATAAGGCACTCACCAATGGATTAGGGTCCACCTTGATACAGGATGGTCTCACCTTAATTTGATTATATCTGCAAAGACTCTATTTACAAATAAGGTTGCATTCATAGCTTCTGGCTGAACATGTATTTTGGGGAAGCCAGATGTGGTGGCTTACACCTGTAATTCTAGCACTCTGGGAGGCCAAGGCAGGAGAATCACTTGAGATCAGGAGTTTGAGACTGAAAAAATTAGCAGGGTATGGTGGCATACACCTGTTATACAGCTGCTCAGGAGGCTAATGCGAGTATCTTGAACCCAGGAGTTGGACACTGCAGTGAGCTATGATGATGCACTCTAGCCCAGGTGACAGAGCGAGATTCTGTCTCAAAAAAAGAAAATAAGTGAACTTTAGGGCTGCACTATTTAATGAAATATAAAGGCCTTCCCTCCTCTTCCCACAAGGCCAGATACAAACCCACTCACTCATGCTATACCCTTCCTTTCTGTCTTACCTCTGTTATGAAAATGGGTCCTTATCCCCACCAACCATGAATCCCTCAATTAATGGGGAAGCGTGTTCCCTCTTTGTTGCTGCAGTTCCCCACTCACCTGACATCAGCAATCTCCCCACTGGATAATTCTCGTCATAAGAATAAAATTATGCATCTTCAAACAAAAAGTAAACAAGCAGATCCTCGATCCCACATCCCTCTCCAGTCAGTTATTACCACTACCTTCTCCTGCTTCCCTCTGCAGCAAAACTTCCTACACTGAAAAGTTAGCTTCTGGAGGTGGGGAGGTGTAACAAAAACAGGTGGCACTGGTTTTAGGGCTGGACTATAGGCAAAAGCCTAGGGTGGCTAAGGGACTGCCAATGAAGACTAGAATAGCAGTGAAGAATTTTTTATTGCAAGCTGGAGAAAGGGGACCTTCGTCATAGATACTATCACATTCATTAACTTGGAAGAGAGAAAATGTTGCTAAGAAACTTGTGGATCTGGCTAGCAAAATTTCTAGACAGAAAGCAAAAGAGATATTTGGCTTCTTTTAGCAGCACATAATAAGGTATTGCAAGAAAGAGATGAATTATAGAGAGAATTGTTCAGTTTTTAAGCAGAATTTAGAAGAAATATCCCCAACCCAGCAGTTGTTAGGTTGGATAATAAAACATTTTTATTCCAGCCTCTGTGCCTGGCAAAAATATAAGAAGTAACCTCAGGGGAAAAATCAAATCGAGGGCCTGCCAATAAAATGTGGCGTCATATTCAAGATCAAATGAAAGACACAGGTATTGCACTCTTTAGACATCAGAAAGATTGAAGGTGGTGTTGTATAGAGCTTCTAGGAATCTTTTTTTTTTAGACAAGAGTCTCAGTCTGTTGCCCAGGCTAGAGTGCCATAGTGTCACCCTAGCTCATAGTAACTTCAGGGCTCAGGGCATCCTCCTACCTCAATCACCAACCAAAGTAGCTGGAACTACAGATGCCACTATGCCTGGCTAATTTTTTATTTTTTGTTTTTAGTGTAGATGAGGTCTTGTTCTTGCCAGTCTTGAAATATTAAGTTCAAGCAATGCTCCCGCCTCAGTCTCCCAGAGTGCTAGGATTACAGACAGGTGTGAGCCACCATGCCCTGCTGACTTCTAGGAATCTTAGGGGCATTTTCCCACAACACCCTGACATGTAGGGAAGAGCCTGTCTCACATGGGGTTGAGGGTGCGGCTTTTGTCTAATAAAGTAGATTACAGTTTGATACACAGAGAACCTATAAAATTATACCAATTTGGGAAATAAGGGATACAAACAGTTTCAGAATATAGAGACTCCTTGTTTCTCTATTTTCTATGGTTAGCAAGCAGTCTGAGAAATCTACTCAACTGCCAGTATGAGCCATTGCTTGTAGGAGAAAAAGGATGACTCTGAGGACAGAGTCAATAACTGGTATGAAAAATGGAGAATCATGGCTCGGCGCCTGTGGCTCAACTGGCTAAGGCGCCAGCCGCATACACCTAAGGTGGCGGGTTCGAATCCCCAGCCTGGGCCCGCCAAACAACAATGATGGCTGCAACCAAAAAATGGCCAGGCGCTGTGGCGGGCGCCTATAGTCCCAGCTGCTTGGGAGGCTGAGGCAGGAGACTCGCTTGAGCCCAGGAGTTGGAGGTTGCTGTGAGCTGTGAGGCCACAGCACTCTACCCAGGGGGACAGCTTGAGGCTCTGTCTCAAAAAAAAAAAAAAAAGGAGAATCTTGATAAATACCCGCAGCATGGGCTTGTTCTCTTGAATGCCACACACCATTCTATAGGGAAGCTCAGGACAGAATACCAAATAATGAGAGCTACATAGTGAGCAACTCTGCAGGATGAGGGGCTATCCTGGCTTTCCTAATCCGAGATGAGCCCCTAGCTGAATACAGCCACAGGAGTGACTTTAGTTATACCATGTAGAACAGAAGAACCACAGAGTGGAGCCCAGTGAACTCCTAAGAATCATGAAAAATAAATTATTGTTATTTTTAACCAATAAGTTTTGGGATGGTGGTTGTGCAGCAATATATAAAACATTTCTCTGCCCTCTTTTACTCAGTCTCTTGATAGTACTCAATGTAGCTGATCATCTCTTCCAGAAATATTTAAATATTTGGCTTTCATGACTTTATATTCTTCTGGTTTTCCTCCTACCCCACTAGCTTTTCCTTTTCAACCATCTTAGCTCTGTCAGTTTCCTCTTTCCCTATCAAAAGGGAAGGTCCTTGGAATTATTCTCTTCTCAATTTACACTCTCTTCTAAGGTAAACACATCTAGTCTTGTGGGTTGAAAAAGCATCTATATGTTCACAAATCTAGTGTTGTCTATAAATGCCAGACTTGTATGTTTTATAGGTATCTTCCAGCTATTCTTTGCATCTTATGTTCTTTTGAAAGCCACACAATATACTATCAAGAAGCTCAGGACAGAATACCAAATAATGAGAGCCATATAGTAACAAAGAATTGATAACCAGAATCTACAGTGAACTCAAATTGATCAACTAAAAAAGAGCAAACAACGCCACTCCAGAGTCTTAAAACCTTTCATAATCTGTGTTTTAAAAGAGTACTCAGGATTGGATAGGCCAGGACATGCAGACACAGAAGGGAGAAGGAAGAGTTTTTATATTCATAGATCTCTAAAAGCAGGAAAAACAAGCATGTCACATACGACCACATAGGGAGGTACCAATGTAGGTCAGTAGGTAGAAGGAATGAGGAAAAAATGAGCAGAAGCCTTTGTGATTCCTGTGGTAAGGAATGAGGGAGACTGGGTAAACTAGCTTAAGATAAGCTAGTTTTAATAATTTTAGCAGGGTCTTAGTTTCTAGTTATCTGGTTCCTGGGTCTGATGTGACTAGGGAAGGGGAACATTGACCTAGAGGGTGAGCCCTGTGAGAACCCAATGAAGGAGGTAGCTGGGTGCATGGACTCGAGTGGAGTTGTTTGCTCTTTTTTGTTGTTGATTAATTTGAGTTCCCTGTCATCAGTGGTTCTCAACCTTCTTCATGTTGAAGCCCTTTATTTCAGTTCCTGTGGGTCATGACACACAGGTTGAGAACTGCTGTAGATTCTGATTATCAATTCTTTGTCCCTATTGGCTCTCATTATTTGGTATTCTGTCCTGAGCTTCTGGATAGTATGTTGTGTGGTTTTCAAGAGAACAACATAACATTCAAATATCTTTCCTATTCTGAAGGTTGTCTGTTTGCTTTGATTTTGGTATACTTAGCTGTGCAGAAGTCTTTTAGCTTAATTAAGTCCTATTTATTTATTCATTGTTATTGCGATTGCCAATGGAGTCTCCTTCATAAAATCTTTCCCCAGGCCTATATCAGAAGTTTTTCCTACACTTTCTTCGACGATTTTTATCATTTCATATTTTAGATTTAAATCATTTATCCATTGTGAGTCAATATTTACAAGGGGTGAGAGATGCGGACTATCTCCATATTAAAATTGTAGAGTTTAATCTATGCCCATTTAATGTAATTTCTAATAAGACAGAATTTATGTCTACCATTTTGTGAATTTTCCTATATGCCTTTTGTGTTTTTTGTTTCTCAATTCCTTTATTACTGCCTTCTCTTATGTTAAATGGATATTTGCTATTATGCCATTTAAATTCTTGTGTTATTTCTTTTATTACAGATTTTTGAGCTATTGGTTGGACTGCAGATTAACAACAACATAATTTATACAAATTTAGTTTGGATTAATACCAATTTAATTCCAACAGTATATAAAATCTGCTTCTCTATAGCTTCACTTTCCTCCCAATTTCCTTCTGCTGTTATTGTCACAAATTACACCTCAAACATTGTTTGCCCATCAGTTTACATTTGTAAGTATTGCATTCTGCAATTGTCTTTTATTTATTTTTTTTTATTGTTGGGGATTCATTGAGGGTACAAAGAACCAGGTTACACTGATTGCATTTGTTAGGTAAAGTCCCTCTTATAATTGTGTTCTGATCAAAGAGGTGCATCACATACCATGACCCACACACACACACTCCTCTCCCTCTTCCGCTCTCCCTGCTCCCTAGTCCCCTCCTCCCCCATGTACTAGGTCATCAATTGTCCTCATATCAGAACTGAGTACATTGGGGGCAATGCCTGTGGCTCAGTGACTAGGGCCCTGTCTCTAAAAATAGCCGGCATTGTGGCAGGCACCGGTAGTCCCAGTTACTTGGGAGGCTGAGGCAAGAGAATCATCTAAGGCCAAGAGCTGGAGGTTGCTGTGATACCACGGCACTCTACCAAGGGTGACAAAGTAAGACTATCTGTATAAAAAAAAGAAAAGAAAAAAAAAGAACAAGGATTCTTGCTTCTCCATTCTTGTGATGCTTTACTAAGATGTTCTACCTCCATCCAGGTTAATACAAAACATGTAGTCTCCATCTTTTTTAGTGGCTGAATAGTATTCCACGGTATACACCACAGCTTGTTAATCCAATCTCAGATTGGTGGGCATTTAGGTTGTTTCAATTTGGCAATTGTACATTGAGCTGTGATGAACAGTCTAATGCAAATAACCTTATAATTAAAGGATTTTTTTTTCTTCTGGGTAGATGACTAGTAATGGAATTGTAGGATCAAATGGGAGGTCTAATTTGAGTTGGATTCTCCATATTTCCTTCCAAAAAGATTGTATTAGTTTGCATTCCCACCAGCAGTATGAAGGTGTTCTCTTTTCTCCACACCCACACCAGCATCTGTAGCTTTGAGATTTTGTGATGTGGGCCATTCTTACTGGGGTTAGGTGATATTTCAGGGTGGTTCTGATTTGCATTTCTCTGATAATTAGGGACGATGAGCATTTTTTCATATGTTTGTTAGCCATTTATCTTCTTTAGAGAAGATTCTATTCATCTCTCTTGCCCATTGATATAAGGGGGAAAAGTTATCAGGCTGGGGAAAGACTGTATGAAGAAGACTTCAGTGGCAACTGCAACAACAACAAAAATAAACAAATGGACTTAATGAAACTGAACAGCTTCTATATAGCTAAGGAGACAACAACCAAAGCAAACAGACAATCATCAGAATGGGAAAAGGTATTTGCATATTATGAATTGGATAAAAGCTTGGTAACTAGGATCTACAGAAAACTCAAATCAATCAACATAAAAAGAGGCAGTAATTGTTTTTAAATCAGATGGGTGAGGAGAATTAGAAACAAAAAATATATTTACACTTTTTCATTTGCCTATGTAGTTACCTTTACTTTTTTTTCTTTTTTTATTAAATCATAACTCTGTACATTGATGCATTTATGGGGTACAGTGTACTGATTTGATATACAACAGGAAATGCCTACATTGAACTGATTACCACAACCATCACCTTGCTTACTTTTTGTGGTGAGACATTTATACTCTATTCTTAGTAGTTATGAACTGTACCATTGCATATGCACATTAGGTGAGGTCCCACCAAATATCCTCCCTCCTGTTGGCCTCCCCCCTCCCCTCCCTCTTCCTTTCTGGACTATAGTTATGTTTTATCACTCATATGAATGTGTAGGTGATTATATATTGATTTTGTAGTATAGAGTACATTGGATACTTTTTTTTCATTCTTGAGATACTCTACTAAGAAGAGTATGTTCCAGCTCTAGCTAGGTAAACATAAAAGATAGGAAATCTCCATTTTTTATGGCTGCATAGTATTCCATGGTACACATACACAATTTGCTAATACATTCATGGGTCAATGGACATGTAGGCTGTTTCTATGTCTTGGAAACTATGAATTGGGCTGTAATAAATATTCTGGTACAAATGTCTTTGTTATAAAATTATTTTTGATCATCTGGGTATATACCTAGTAGAGGAATTGCAAGATTGAACAGGTCTACTTTTAGTTCCTTGAGTATTCTCCAAACTTCTTTCCAGGTTTGGTACCTGTAGCTCAGTGGCTAGGGCACCAGCCACATACATTGGAGCTGGCAGATTCCATTCCAGCCTGGGTCTGCCAAACAATGACAACTACAACCAAAAAATAGCCAGGAGTTGTGGTAGGTGCCTGTAGTCCTAGCTACTTGGGAGGCTGAGGCAAGAGAATCACTTTATTTATTTATTTTTAGAGACAGAGCCTCAAGCTATCCCCCTGGGTAGAGTGTCATGGCATCACAGCTCACAGCAACCTCCAACTCCTGGGCTCAAGTGAGTCTCTTGCTTAAGCCTCCCAAGTAGCTGGGACCACAGGTGCCCGCCACAACGCCGGGCTATTTTTTGGTTGCAGCCGTCATTGTTGTTTGGGAGGCCCGGGCTGGATTCGAACCCACCACCTTAGGTGTATGTGGCTGGCACCTTAGCCACTTGAGCCACAGGTGCTGAGCTGAGAATCACTTTAAGCCCAAGAGTTTGAGGTTGCTGTGAGCTGTGATGCCACCGCACTCTACCCAGGGTGACACAGTTGAGACCTGTCTCAACAAAAAAAAACTTCTTTCCAAAAAGTTTATTTCTTCATGAGAATTCAAGTTATTACATGGCATCCTTTACTTTCAGCCCCCAACCCTTTTTTTAGTAGTTTTCTTAGTGCTAGCAACTAACACTTTCAGCTTTTATCAGGAATATCTTAATTCCACCTTCATTTTTGAAAGATAGCTTTGCTGGATATTGAATTCTTCCTTTTCTTTCTTTTTTTTTTTTTTTTTTTTAGCATTTTCAACATATCATCTCACTACCTTCTAGTATGCATGGTTACTGATTATAAATTTGCTGTTAATTTTATTAAGGATTCCTTGTACATGATGAGCGGCTTCTCTCATTGCTTTTAAGATCCTCGTTGTCTTTCACAAGTTTGGTTATGATGTGTCTAAGTGTGGTTCTTTGTAAGTTTTTCTTATTTGGAGTTCATTGAGCTTTTTGGATATGCAGATTAATGTCTTTCAGCAAATTTGATAAGTTTTAGTCATAATTTCTTCAAATATTCTTTCTTCCCTTTCTCCTCTCTTTCTAAGACTTCCATGATTATCTTATTAGTATAACTGGCCATGTCCCTGTTTCTCAGGCTCTGTTCATTTTTCTTAATTCTTTTTTTTTTTTCTTGCAGTTTTTGGCCAGGGGTGGGTTTGAACCCACCACCTCTGGCATATGGGGCTGGTGCCCTACTCCTTTGAGCCACAGGCACCGCCCATTTTTCTTAATTATTTTTTCTTTTTGTTCCACAGACTAAATAATCTCAATTGATCTATCTTATAGTTTGCTGATTTTTCTTTTGCTTACTCAAATCTGCTGCTGAAGTCCTCCAATGAATTTTTTTCAATTATTATAGCTTTTGGTTCCAAAATTTCTATTTGGTTCCTTTTTATACTTTCTACTTCTTTGTGGACATTGTTTTGTGAGGCATCATTCTCATTCTTTCTAAAATAGCTGATTTTAAGTCTTTATGTAAAAAGACCAAAATCTGGGCTTTCTCAGGTACAGTTTTTATTGATTGCTCTTATCTCCTTTGTATGGATCATACTGTTTCTTTATACACCCCATAATTTCTGGTTGAAAAATGGTAATTTCAAATAATGTGTCAGATTCTTCTCCTTTTTAGGATTTGTTGTTGCTGTTTGTTGTGGTAGTTATGTAGTGACCTTTTGGATTATTCCCCGATTAGGATTTGTTGTTGACACTTTTAGTATTTAGTGACTTTTTTGAGGTAAATTTGTTTTTTTGTTTTTTTTTTTTTGAGACAGAGCCTCAAGCTATCCCCCTGGGTAGAGTGCCATGGCATCACAGCTCATAGCAACCTCCAACTCCTGGGCTCAAGTGAGTCTCCTGCCTCAGCCTCCCAAGTAACTGGGACCACAGGCGCCCACCACAACGCCTGGCCAGTTTTTAGTTGCAGCCGTCATTGTTGTTTGGCGGGCCCGGGCTGGGGATTCGAACCGGCCACCTTAGGTGTATGTGGCTGGCGCCTTAGCCGCTTGAGCCACAGGCGCCAAGCCTTGAGCTAAATTTGTAAAGTGTGTATCTTCCATTTGTGTGTCTATTAAGTTTCTACTTGATTAGCTTAGTGGTCAGCCAATGACTGGAGGGAGATTTCCTTAAACACTGGAACTAATATGTCTCCTAGTCTTTACTGAGAAGCTTGGGTGTGGTTTAGGGCATGCTTTCATCATTCATTAGGAAGTTTACAATTCTGCATAGCTTTACTTCCTGCTCACACAGGGACTCAGTGTTAACTAGAGACTCATTTTTTAGCTTTTCCTGTTATGATTTTTGGCTATTTTATTGTTTGCCCCAATTGTCATTCATTGTCTCAGCTAGTCATGATGTCAAAATATCTGACAAACACTCTGACCCTCTACAGTGCCATTTGAGGGGTTAGAAACCTTTAGAACTGGCTACTTCCAATGAGACTGAATAAACACAAGCCTTTTCAAAGGGTCTTCCAGGGAACCCCTAGATAGGTCAAATAATGACTCTACTTTGGCAGTGAAGGTTTTAAAAGAGCTACAGCCCTGTCTGCTTCCTCTGGTATAAGTACTGGGAATAAGGGCTGCCATGGAGCTGGAGAGGAAGAGCAAAACTAGGATTAAGTTAAAAAGCTACAAGGATTGATGTCCTTAGTGAGATACAGCTGTTTTTCCTGACTAAATGCTAGACTGGGCTGATAAAAGCCTTTGGTTAATTTCCAGAGCTATGAAAAAGTTGATTCTAACAAATTTTGACAATTTTTTCAATTTTTATGGGAAGGCAAACTTTATGGGGTCCTTAAACCACCATTTTCACTGCTATCACCCTTCGTTTCTTTTTAAGAAATGTTATTTATTGTAAAACAATATAGAACCAGAACTAGAATTAAAAATCAAAAATTTAAATTAACATTTTACATAATCAGAATACTATAATTGCAATTAAAATCCAAGCGAGCAATCCCTCCTCCCATTTCCTAATTAAATCATTTTCAGATGTCCATGTTATAATCTAGTCTTCTCCCATTTTTGTAGTAACAGCATAGTTAGAATTTTAATTCATTTAAAGTTAATCTTATACCATAAATATTCCCCCCCATCCCCATCTTTCTACTCAGCTTCCTGGTTCGACTTTCCTGGTACCTCCCACTTCCCACCCCCTACCACCAGTGTGCTTCCTCATCCTTCCCCATGCTTATTTATTTATTCTGAGACAGAGTCTCACTTTGTTGCCCTCAGTACAATGCCATGGCGTCAATAGCTCACAGCAACCTCAAACTCTTGGGCTCAAACCATTCTCTTGCCTCAGCCTCTCAAGTAGCTGGGACTACAGGCGCTCGCCATCATGCCTGGCTATTTTTAGAGATGGGGGTCTCGGGACTCGCGCTGGCTCAGGCTGGTCACCAACCCTTAGCTCAGGGCAATCTATTCGCCTCGGCCTCCCAGAGAGCTAGGATTACACCGCTCCCTGCCTCCTGCTCATTTAAACATACCCTGCCCCTCCCCCACACATAGTTCTTTTTCCCTTTTGTTAAAAAAAAAAAAAAAACAAAAAAAAAGCATTTTTTTTCTTAACACCACACCATGGCTGTCCTTGTGGGTCAACACCCCCATTTAATGCATGTTTGTTAAAGTCATGTAGTAATCTGCATAAACCATACCTTCACCCTTACTACTTTGGTACCTAATTCATCCACTGTTCTTTTCCTTCTGGAAGATTCTCAGAAGAAAGACGGCTGGGTGAAAGGTCACGCGCGGTCCGAATTCCTCGTGCTGTGGCGGGATTACTTTCCCAAAGCGCTCTAACAGTTCACGTTTCCATCAGTAACGTGTGAGCCAGCCCTCTGCGCTGGAGCGGCGCTTCTCAACCTGGGGGTCGCGACCCACAGGAACCGGATTAAAGGAACGCGGCGTTAGGAAGGTTGAGAACCACTGCGAGTCTGGAGGGTCTTTAAAAATATTTCTTAACTATTTCGGGAGAGGCTGAGAGAAACGGACCTGGTTTTTTCTTAAAAAGACATGACATTTTAAGTTTGAATGAAGGAATTCACTGCACGCCCTGAAGCTAAAGGAGTACTTAAGCAAGGCTAGCAATTCGGAGCGAGCGTTTCTCGTTCGTTCCGAGGGCGGGACGCGCGTCCGCCGTCCGGGTTTCTGTGAGCCGACCCGAGGCCCCGGCCCGGCCCGGCGACCCGTGCGCCCTTTAACGGGCGGCGTCCCCGCCGGCTCCGCCAACCCGCCGGCCTCTCCGTCCGGGCTCTGGCGGACAGCGCTGCATCCACACGCTGGGGGATTCCCCCAAGGTGGCCGACTGAACTCCGGCCGTCTCCGCCACCGCCGCGCGGCTAGAAGGCGCGGCCCGAAGCAGGCGGCCCCAACTTCCTCGCGCGCCCGGGGCAGCCCTTTCGGGCCAGCCTTGGAGCCCCCGCGGCGCCGCCACAGCCGCGACGCGCGGCCTCCGCCAGAGCGCCGGAGCCCAGTCGCGCGGGCGTCGCGCAGCTGGGGGCCCTGAGGCGGGAGGCGCCGGCGCTTCAGCTGCGGCCGTGGGCGTGGCGAGGCCGCACAGGTTCTGTTTTCCCCGGCCCGGGCCGCTTTCGCTTTCGTTTCCCGCCGGCATCTCCACTCTGTGGGAGCGGCCCGTCGGTCCGTGTCAGCAGCCGGCGGCGTCGCGCCAGGCCTCCATCCGACGGGCGCAGGCCTTGGCAGCGCGTCCCTGCCGCCCGGCCATGGCCCAGGTCACCGTTATCGGCGAGGTCACCCAGGTGTTGTGCGCGGCCGGGGGCGCCTTGGAGCTGCCGGAGTTGCAGCGCCGCTTGCGGTCCGGCTTGGGCCGCGACGTGCTGGAGCGGCTGCTGCGGGACCGCGGGCGCTTCGTGGTGGTGCGGCGGGCGGGCGCGGACGGCGCGGCGGCGGCCCCCGAGGGCTTGGTGCTGGCCGCCTCGCCGCTGCGCCTGTGCCGCGCGCACCAGGGTGCCAAGCCCGGCTGCGTGGGGCTCTGCGCGCAGCTGCACCTTTGCAAGTTCTTGATCTATGGCGCCTGCAAGTTCGTCAGGGCCGGGTAAGGCGCCGCGCCAGCCCCGACGGGGGTCGGGAGGGGGCGGCGTGCCGGGGACCTGGGGCCTCCTACCCCTCTCCCAGCCCGTTTGGGGCCCGTCTTAAAATTGGGGGGCGACAATTAGGTGCCCTTTCATTGGCCTCACCCTCCTTCATTCACTCTAGCGAACGCTTATTGAGCACCTACTGAGTTCCTGGCGCTATGTGAGGGACTGGGGGTCAAATGGTGTTTTCTAGATTCCCGAGGATACTCTCTGAAAAGAGACTTGGGTAAACGCGGTGGCAGGTGGGACACCCTGGGCGTGGCAGTAAGGGGGGAGGCGGTGGCCTGGGTCTCCCGTACTGGCTTTGCGGGCCGGACAGGGAGGGCCTTCTCTGCCGGGCAGCTGGCAGAGTTCGTTTAAACCTCACTCCCCCTTATTTACTTGTCCACAAGCCAGAAAACGCGAGCTCCTGCCCCTCGCCCGCAGGTCGGTGGGGCGCTAGTCCCTCCCTCCCTTCGTCAACGCCCCTGCTGGGTCCAATCCTTTCCCTGGACACCGCAGCCTTTGCTTCCGTGGTGGCCTCCGCCCCTGGAATGCCCTTCTTGGTTTGTTTGCTCCCTAAGTCTGTCCGCCCTTAACTCAAAGGATCCCTTTTCTTCGCCCCCTGGAGCTCTTTATTTTCCTCCGGCTCTCAGTAGGATGTCGAATCCCTGAGGGCAGAGACCCGCACTCAGCACCCACTGAGCTGAGGTTGTGCTGAGGAACGTGGAGCTCGCCCTGAAGGTGACTAGGAGGAGATCTTAGCCAGTGGCGTGGTGCTCATTTAAAGAAGGACGTGGTGGGGAAATGCTCAGAACCTAGTCTAGTTGTCTAGGAGAGTTCCTTCCTTCCCCAATTCTATTCTTCTCTCCTCCTTTTTTCCCCCCCCCCCCCCCCCCCTTTTTCATTTGTTTTGTCTTAACAGTAGACATTATTTCTTGCTTCTGTGCAGTCCCACAGTGAGCATGGGGGTATGCGTCCGGTCCCTGCAATCATTCAGGGATCCAGGCTGACTGACCCAGGCTCTGCCTTCCTCAGCTTGTGGTTCTTGAGGCCATTCCAGAGCAGAAGGAAAAGATGGACAGTAGAGGATTGTGTGGGACACAGGCAAAGTCTAGAAGTGGTGGCCATTCTTCCATCTACATCCCTTTGACCAGAGGCTGTCTCCTGACCCTACCGAGATGCCTGGGGGCCATGAAACATTGTCCAGAGAAAGCAGCTGTCCAGAAATATCTAAACTAGAATTTTTCAAGAGCTGTGTCTGAGAAATTTGGGAGAGTTGGGGCACTGGTGACAGTGTGGTGAGAAGATATGAGAGAGGGTGATGCCTCTTGGGTTTCAGCTCCTACTGGACTGAGTGTTGTTGACTGAGGGAGCAGGAGAGGATTTCTGTTTTGAATCATACTCAGGAGGCCGCTCTCCAGGTGTGCCACTCCAGAGGAAGGCTAGGCCCTGGGTTGCTGGTCTGGGAGATGAGTGGTTTAATACCTGGTGGCATCCCCCAGGAGTGGATCAGATCTTGGGTGAAATCTAAGGCCTGAAAAGAGGCTGAAGGTAGCGCTCTAGGGTATTCAGTCCTTCAAGGATTAAGCACCTCAGGGTATAACTTGGAAGAGGGTACATGGTAAATGGTGGCTGGATCAACTCAATGATAGGGATAACTGGTGGATCTTTTTAATGTCCAAATTTTATAAAATAAAGAGGACAGCCCTACTCTTAATGTTAGTTGCCAAAATATGGGATCAGATTTACTTGTCTTTGAAATCTGGATAATGATGTTTACTAGCCTAGATGACTCTTGAGTTTTCTTCTTCATTCTTATCTCTTGAACTACACAGTTGGCTGTTTGAAAAATAGGTCATCTTAAGGCAAAGTAGCCTCAAAGCAGAGCTGGTGAGGAGTCTCAGGTCCCTAACTCCCAATCCTATGCTCATGCAATGAGCATGGTGGTCAGTCCCAAGAGCCAGCTCACCTTATTTCAACTGGGGCCCTGCTCCTTGCTAGCTCTGGACCTTGGGCAAGTGACTTTACATTTGAGCCACAGTGCTTCCATCTGTGAAATGGAAGTAGTATTACTTATCTCACAGGCTTATTGAGGACTGAATGAATTAACTAATAAAACATGGGCAATCTCTGATATATGACAATAATATATGTTGTCATTGTCCTCATCAGTCCTCATCTTTACAATTATTATGTTTGGCTCTGGCAGCACCAAATTATTTGCTCCTCTGCCTAGAATAGGTGTCCTCAAACTACGGCCCGTGGGCCACATGTGGCCTGCCTAGGACATTTATCCAGCCTGCCGGGTGTTTTTGCCGCCGCTGCCTGTCTTGCTAAGCAGCTGACTTGTCCCGGGGCCCACAGTCCGGCCCTCCAAAGATCTGAGGGGCAGTGAACTGGCCTCCTGTTTAAAACATTTGAGGACCCCTGGCCTAGATTGTTCTTCCTTTTCCTCCTTGCTTGGTTCCTCTACACCCTTTAAGTATTCAGCTCAGGCTTTATACTTTCTAGCACCCTTCCTCATTTCTTCTCCAGTTCTACCCCAAGCCCAGACTGGCTCAGGTGCCCTTCCTCTATGCGCAGATGTATTCTGACCATTGCCTGCCTTGCACTTTGTGCTGTCTAACAGAGTCATCTGTATGTCTTTCACCTCCCCTAGATGAGAGAAATAGACTAGTCAAGGATGGCTTCAGGGTTTCTGGTCTGTGCAGTACAAGAGGGAAGTTGCCTTTTACTAGGACAGGGGAGACTGTGGGAGGTGCAGGTTTGAGGAAGGATCAGGGGTTTGGTGTTCTCTTGAGGTGCTTATTATGCATATGGCATATGAGATATGGCAGTGTCTGAGTCAAGCAAATGCTATTTGCCTGACTTTTCCGGGTTAATGTGACCCAGGAAGTCGTCGGAAAGTTTGTATTTGGGTCCTCAGGGCATGGTGCCAGTTCCAGGCTCACACTTGGTGCTCACCAGGTGCTTGTGTATTGGAAGAATAGAGGAAGGGAGCAGAAAAAAGGACCGGGCTGTGTGTGGGTGTGGGTGCGTACAAACCTAAGAAATCACAGTTATTTAGTATATAGTTAAGTATTTGCTGACTAACTGGTGTGCTGTGACTCCTCTTTGGATCATGGCCTTATTATTCTCATCAGATGCCTGCTGAAAAGTGCTGTCCTGGGCCCAGGCTTTGCAAGGCCCTGTCTCTTCCTTGGTAAATAAACATTACATTTTTGTTGTTGTTGCATAGACATGCTGTATTTCCTCATGTTTGTAAACAGTGTCATGAAGTGTTTCTTAAAAATTGTCATGAAGACTCATTTTTACCAGCTGTTAAGTTTGCCAGTGCTGCCCTAACAGAGTATCATGGATGATCAATTGCCTCATAGTTCTGGAAGCTGAAAGTCCAAGGTCTTGGCAGGGTTGGTTTCTTCTGAGGCCTCTCTCCTCGGCTTATAGATATTCGCCTTTTTTTCTGTGTCCTCACGTGGTCTTTCCTTTGTGAGTGTCTGTGTCCTAGTATCTTCTTCTTAAAAGGACACCTTGGGTTGGATTTCACCCTAAAGACTTCATTTTAACTCACCTCTTTAATGACCCTATCTCTAAATTCAGTCACATCCTAAAGTTCTGGGAGTTAGGACTTCAACTTAGAAAATTTGGGGAGACACAATTTAGCCCGTAATACTACCTTTGCTTCTTTTTAGGAAGAACTGTAGGAACAATCACAGCTTGACAACTGATCACAACTTGAGTGTGCTGAGAACTCATGGCGTTGACCACCTCAGCTATAGTGAGCTGTGTCAACTCTTGTTTCAGAACGACTCTTGGCTTTTGCCAGAGGTAAGTGCCAGGGAAAGTCTTGGGTTCCGTAGCCCTCGGGCATTTCTGTATCTTGTGAAGTGTAATGCTTATGAATTAAATGGGTGAGCTCTTGGTGGTCTCTCGCTGGTTCCCACCTCCAGGAATTTGGAGAGTAAGGCAGAAGAGCTGTTATTAAAGTTCAGCTCCCAACTTTGCCAACATTCCTATTCCACAGACAGTGTGTATGCCAGATACTATAAAGAGCTGTGTGACTGGGACTGGCTGTTTAACTTCTCTGAGCCTCTTTGTGCTCCCTTGAGAAATGAAGGTTGTTATTTGACCTTCTCCAAGATGCTCAGAGCCTCTTTTGACTCTGAATTGTAGCAAAGAGAGTTGGGAGGAACTGAGGCCTTGGAAGAGGAGAGCTAGGTAGTCTATGGGGAAAGAATATAGGTAGAGGGTAGAGGCCTGTAGGATGCTGCTACTCAATTCACATTTAAACACTGTCTTGAGAAGGGAGCAGCTCTGGTCACTTTGAAGTGCTTTGGATTTTCCCACTGGAGGGGCTTGTTCTAAGCAATCTGCTTTCTACCAGGTTCACAAGGGTGTACTATGTGTGTTAGCAACCATCATGTAGACTAGAATGAGGGATGATCTCATAGCTGTGTTCCACATGGATGAAGGAATCACAGCTTTGACGGTGCAGAGTTCTTCTAACCACTGGACTGGCATTGGGAGACGGTGTCTTTTTCCCCCTGAGTTGGTACCTTTTTTTCTTTCTGTCAACAGGTCTGCCAACATTACAATAAAGGAGATGGGCCCCACGGCTCTTGTTCCTTTCAGAAGCAATGTATCAAACTCCATATCTGCCAGTATTTTTTACAGGGGGAATGCAAGTTTGGCACTAGCTGTAAGAGATCTCATGATTTCTCTAATTCGGAGAATCTGGAAAAATTGGAGAAGTTGGGCATGAGCCCAGACCTGGTGAGCAGGCTGCCTTCCATTTACAGAAATGCTCATGACATCAAGAATAAGAGCTCTACCTCTATCAAAGTGCCCCCTCCTCCTTCTTCAGGCCCACAGGGGACTTCTGGTAAGGCCAGTAGAAAGTATGGTATACCCTGGGCTGGGAGTTCCTGGATTCCAGTTGGCCAGTAAATGTAATGTGTGACTTTGGGCAACACTGCTTCTTTTAGTAAAATGAAGTTGGTGATCCTTTCTTAGGATAAGTTGAAATAATAGACCTGTTCTAGACAAATGGGAGTTGGTGTTGATGGAGAATAAATTCCAGGTGGGCCCAATCTGTGCTGAAATGAGATACTCAGCTCTTCTCCCTGTGCAGTTGCCTCCGACCCTCCCCAAAGGTTGCCTTTCTGTGAGGGACCCCAAAGCTAGCAATGCCAGAATGTACAACTGTAGGGGAATCATTTTTGTTTTGTTCTGTTTTGATTTTACAAAATGAGTAAAAGAAGCATATCTTGATTTTGGACATCATCTTCATATGAATGAATGGGATGTTTTGTGTCATTATGAGTTCTGTCTGCTTTTGTTCCTTGCTCATCTCCAGCACCTAGACAGTGCCTGGCCCAGAGTGGACATTCAGACATTTGTTGAATTAATGACTGTGTTAGAATGCTTGTTTTTTTTGTTAGAATGCTTATTTTTTTTTTTTTTAAAGGAATGTCAGGCTTAGTGACAAGCAAAGAGGGAAATTTTGAGCAGAGATTTTTATTTGATAGGCATTTTTGAGTACCTGTTTGGCAGATAAATAACATGGTCTCTTGACAGATTATGATACATTGATACCCTTTGGATTTTATGATATAGGCCCTTGGTTGGCTATTGTGGTAGCTCCTCAGTGTGTAGAACCAAGCCTTCTCCATTTAGCTGTAGTAGGAGCTATGATTTTAATAGAGAACTTCCTAAAATGACAGGTGTGTGTCAGGATTACCCACAAACAAACTCAGCACTCTAACCTTACCTGACTTTTACATTTAAAAATTGTCCTTACCATATCTGTTCTTTCTTTATATCCTCTTCAGTTTGTTTTTGTTAATTTCTTTCAACTGTAGAAAGCCTACAAATAGATAGCTTTTGCTTTAAATCTTTAATGAGAGTATCAATTGGATTACAGCCTTGTTAGAAAGGGAGGGGAGGATCCACTGCCCAGTAATATCAGGTCCAAGAGCAGTTATCCTGGTGGGGAGAAATACTTAATACACTGGGCCTCAAAACCAAAGCCTGTGGGACCCTGAAGTATTTCATGGGCTTAGAAAAGGGAAAATAATAACAGAATGACAGGGACTCTCAATAGGGTTGGGAGGGATTGCAGATGAGTTTTATATTCTCATTGGAGGTAGGTCTGTGGGGATAGATGTCATACATAAAGAAAGACTTATTGGAATGTTACTTTACAAGGAAACTTGGGACTTGCATACCAGGATAGAGTGCAGTGAAACTATCATAGCTCACTACAGCCTTGAAATCTTGCACTTAAGCACTCTTCCCACTTCAGCTCCTGTGTAGCTAGGACTAAAGGCACTCACCACTTCACCCAGCTAATTTTTAAAAATTTTCTCATAGAGATGAGGTCTCGAACTTCTGGCCTCAAATGATCCTTCTGTCTTGGCCTCCCAGAGTGCTGGGATTATAGACATGAGTCATAGACCTGTGACAATTCTGATAGTTCATAAATACATATTTGCTGTATATCAGCATAGTTTATGAAAAATAGCCCTTAATTTGCCCTCTGGGGCACCTTAGGTATAGAAGGAATCTTAAGCTGCTTTCCCCTTACTAAAGCAGTGTCCCAGGGCCCATCTGGAGGTTCAGATTCAGTTATTCTGAGGTAGAGTTGGAACTTGTATTTTTAAATAGGTCTCCTAGTGAATTGGGTGGACAGCCAAAGTTGAGAAAAGAGCCCCTATATGGTGTTCTGGATTTGGCAAGCAGCCATGTGGCCTGGGGCTCCCAGCTAATCCCTAAGAAGTAAAAAGCCCACCTTCACCCTTAACAGAATGGGGCTTTGTGCACTTGCCTTGCCTACTTTTGTCTCATGCAGAGTGACGGATGAATTCTCTTTACTTTCCTTTTTACCTTAAACTATTCTAACCCTGTATCAGAAACTGACATATCTCTGGTATTTCTTTGCAGAAAGAAAAACTAGTTCAGGTCCTGCGTCCCCAAATACTCTTAGCCAGGAGGAGAGTGATCAGATCTGCTTGTACTATATCCGGAAAAGTTGCAGCTTTCAAGGTAAGTTGGAGGAGATCCTTTCATCCCACTTGTAGGAAGGGTACCTGCTTGTCATTCTTAGAACTGTGCTTTGAGGTCATCCCTGAACCCCCACCCAGAGAGGATCAGGACCTGGCACTCTGGCCAAACCACTTTGGAGAGTTGAGGATAGTAGCAATTCTTTGAGTTTCTAAAAATCAAACTGTGGATTATTTGGGGGAATATACCTGTCTGGTTCATGCATCAAATGAGGGTCAAGTGTTGACCCTTGGTTAGCTTAGCATGAGATCACAGACCTGTATGGAACAGGGAACTGTTCATTCTCGTGGGAACAAAAATAGTGTGATAGTAGGTTTAGAAATGCCTTAGATATTAGAAATTGGGAAAGACCTCACAGAGGAGGAAACACTGTGTTCCTGCAGGATGAGTAATTATTTAAGTTGGGGGTTTCTTCTGTATTGATCCAGTGAACTCCCTATTGATCCAGTGAAACCCCCTTTTTTATCAGTAGCAGCAATTTTTATGAGCATGTGTGTCTTGTATTTTCACTAAACCTTTGTTTTCTTTTTAAATGCTATCCTGGGCTTTAACTGAAGAAAGATTTCATTCTCAAATTTGGTGACTTCCCTTAGAAAACCACCAAAACATCTTGTTTAATTTTCAGTCCTTAATCATTACCCAAGCAATCCATGAATACTCTTACTTTGTAAAAGAGTCCAATGATACAGTGTAAAGCATGAAGTCTTCCTTCATCTTTTCCCAAAGGTAAACACTTGTTGTGTGATTGTGATATTTGTTTTGCATATTTTTAAACAGATGGGA
The DNA here is from genome assembly GCF_000181295.1 of Otolemur garnettii. Lineage (NCBI taxonomy): Eukaryota > Metazoa > Chordata > Mammalia > Primates > Galagidae > Otolemur > Otolemur garnettii. The sequence goes on from NW_003852444.1 coordinate 4,787,198, forward strand.
ATATGTGACAAAGTATTATTCAAACTTCATCTTTTATTTAACATTGCATCTGGAGATTTTTATTCCATGTCAGCATGTGTAAGTCCACCTCATTTTTAAAACAACTGTGTAGTGCTTGAGTATAGTGATGTTCCATTGAGCATCCAGGTACCCAAGAGTGAGTATTTCCAAAGATAGATTCCTGGAAATGGAGTGCTAGGTCAAAGAATATGCAAGATACACATATACACACACACATATATTTTTAGAGTCAATGTGATTGAGGTATAATTTACACATGATAAAATGCACCCATTTAAAATGTATAGTTCTGGGCCAGGCAAGGTGGCTCATGCCTGTAATCCTAGCACTCTGGGAGGCTGAGGCAGGTGGATCACTTGAGCTCAGGAATTTGAGACCAAGAGTGAGACCCTGTCTCTAAAAACTAGCTGGGCATTGTGGCAGGTGCCTGTAGTCTCAGCTACTCGGGAGGCTAAGGCAAGAGGATCATTGAGGCCCAAGAGTTTGAGGTTGCTGTGAGCTGTGACACCATGGCACTCTATTGAGTGTGACAAAGCAAGACTCTTGTCTCCAAAAAAAATAAATAAAATACAGCGTTCTGAGTTTTGATAAGTGTGTATGCTCATGTTACCATCACTATAATCAAGATACAATACAGTTCCCTCCCTCCAAAAAAGTTCCCTTAGCCTCCTTTACAGTTAACCCTTATCTTGTGTTTTGTCAATGCTAGGAAATCCCTGACCTACTTTTTGTCACTACAGATTAGGTTTGTCTTTTGCAGAATTTTCTGTAAATGGAATCATACAGTATGTATTCTCCCGTGCTTGGCTTCTCTCACTCAGCATGTTTTTGAGATTCACGACTAGCATATCAATTGTTTGTTCCTTTTTATTGCTGAGTAGTATTCTATGGCATGAGTTCACTGCAGTTTGTTTTCCCATTCATATGATGGTGAACATTTGAGTTGTTTCTAGTTTGGGGCTTTTATAACACAAATAAAACTTCTATAAATATTTATATACAAGTTTTTTGCATGATTATGTTTTTATTTCTCTTGGATAAAGACCTAGGTGTGGAGTTAGTAGGTCATCTGATGTATGCTGGAGTTTATAAGAAACTGCCAAATTGTGTTCCAAAATGGATATAATGTTTTATATTCCTACCAGCAGTGTATGACTGTTCTAATTACTATGCATCCTTTTTAACACTTGGTATTATCTTTCAAATTTTAGCCATTCTAATAAGTGAGTAGTGATGTCTCATTGTGGTTTTATTTGCATTTGCTTGATGATAAATGATCTTAACATTTATTTCATGTTTTTACTAGACATTTATATATTTTCTGTGAAGTATCTGTTCATATTTTTTGCGTATTTTTTATGTAACAGTCATGAGGGGCTTTAAAAAGTTTATGGAAAATATATATTTTGAAAATATTATGCATGGAGTTCAGTTTTCTTTTGTACCAAAATAACATCCTACTAATGGTTATAACATGTTTGAACAGGAGCTAGTCTGAGGCACTAAGGAGGATTACATGTCAGTTTGAAAAGAGCTCCTATCAGAGCAAAGTGAATTCTGCTAATATTGAAGCAGGAACGAACATCAAATTTATGGTGGAAGAATGGTGAAATCACTGATGCTATATAATAGGTTTATAGGGACAATATCTCAAAGAAGTCAGCAGTTTACAAATGGGGAACTTGTTTTAAGAAGGGGTAAGATAATGTGGAAGATGAAGCCCAGAGTGGCAGACCATCCACTTCAATTTTTGAGGAAAAAATTAATCTTGTTAATGCACTAATTGAAGATTAATAGCACAAAGAACCATGTCATAGACATCTCAGTTGTTCAGCTTACCCAATCTGCCTAAAAAATGAACTTTCCACTTGATGGGTACGCCTGGATAGGTGCCAAAACCATTGCACCCAGATCAGCTATAGACAAGAGTCAGCTCAAGCTTTCAATGAAAATTTTAAACACACGTAATCAAGATTGTGAAGCATTCCTTTGAAGATTTATAATAGGAAATGAAACTTGACTTTACCGGTATGATCCTGAAGACAAAGCACAATCAAAGCATTGGCTACCAAGTGGTGGGAGTGGTTCAATCAAACCAAAAGTGAACCAGTTAAGAGCAAAAATTGTGGCAACATTTTGGGGGGATGCTCAAGGCATTTTGCTTTTGTTTGGAGAGCTAAAGTGTTTTGAGGAAGTTAGACAAAGCTGTAGCAGAAAAAGGCCCAGGAAAGCTTCACCAGACAGTCCTTACCATGCCAGTGCTTCTGCCCATTCTTTTCATCAAACAAGGGCAATTTTGTGAGATTTTCTATGGGAAATCATTAGGCATCTACCAAGCAATCCTGATTTGGCCCTTCCTGACTTCTTTTTGTTTCCTAATCTTATTTTCTTTTTCTTTTTTTTTTTTTGGAGGCAGAGTATCACTATGTCACCCTTGATAGAGTGCTGTGGCATCATAGCTCATAGCAACTTCAAACTTATGGGCTTAAGCAATTCTCTTGACTCAGCCTCCCAAGTTGCTGGGGCTACAGGTGCCCGCCACAAAGCCCAGCTATTTTTTTGTTGTAGTTGTCATTGTTGTTTAGCAGGTCTGGGCCGGTTCAAACCTGCCAGCCTTGGTATATGTGCCAGTGCCCTAACCACTGAGCTGTTGTTTTCTAATCTTAAAAATATATTTAAAGGACACTTGTTTTTCCTTAGTTAATAAAGTAAAAAAGACTGCACTGACACATGGTTGAATTCTCAGGGTCATCAGTTATTTAGGAATGGACTAAATGGCAGTTATTGCTTACAGAAGTGTCTTGGATTTGATAGAGATTACGTTGAGAAATAAAATTTCCCTTTTTTTTTTTTTTTTTTTTTTTTTGAGACAGAGTCTCACTTTGTCACCCTCGGTAGAGTGCTGTGGCATCACAGCAACCTCCAACTCTGGGCTTAAGCAATTCTCTTGCCTCAGCCTCCCGAGTAGCTGGGACTACAGGAGCCCTCCACAATGCCCAGCTGTTTTTGTTGCAGTTGACACTGCTGTTAGCTGGCCAGGGCCAGGTTCGAACTCGCCACATTTGGTATATGGGGCCAGTGCTCTTCCCACTGAGCCACAATAAAATTTTCTTTTTTTAATTATTATTTTTTAATTTCATTTTCCCACAAACTTTTGGAAGTCTCCTCATATGTATGTATCAGCACAAAGTTGTGCAGCCATGATCATAGTAAACATGAGAACATTTTCACCAATCCCATAGTAACCCCATACCTATTAGTAGTCATTCCCCATTCTTCCCTCCCATACCAACTCCTGGCAACTACAGATTTAGGTTCTATCTCTTTGTCTTTGCTTGCATATTTAATATAAATGGGATAATACAATATTGGTCTTTTGTGACTATCTTGCCCATTTTTATTGGGTTATTTGATCTGTCATTGAGTTTTAAGAATCTTGTATATTATTTGTATTGAAAATGTATTCTCGCAGTCTCTTTCATGTTCTTTATGGTGTCCCTTGAAGGATAGATGTTTTAATATTGATGTTCACGTTAATATTTTTTCTTTTATGGTTTGTTTTTTTTGTAGCCTAAGAATGTGTGCCTATTCCAAGCCTGCAAAATATTTTCTTCTATGTTTTTTTCCTAGATGTTTTATAGGTTTAGCTTTTAGGTGTAGGTCTAGTTAGGTGTAGTAGTTAATGATTGTTCTCTTGATTCTGATCATTTTTTCTGTAGGCATTGCTATATCTGTATGAGTCTACTGCCTCTCTTTGGAGTAAAATTTTCCTTGCATGGTGGGTGATTCTTGGTTGTCAGTTACACTGGTGCTTGAGAATCCCGTGTACCTATTGGTTGATTCTAGGGGCTGATTCTAATTCCAAGCCCATGTTCTAGTGATAACGCCAAGAGGGAGTATGTCCTCCTGTGGGGCAGGCTTCTGGTCTGTAGCCTCAGACTAGGGTGGGGACTTTGGCTTCTATCTTACCTGCTTTCCTCTCTGTCCACCCTTTGTATCCATACTTACAAATTAAGTGGGAAGTGGGTAGCAAAGTTGCTTGGTGCAAGCAAGTCAGAGCAAGGGGATGTCTGTGCCAGTAGTCCCATTGTTCTTCTTGCAGTTAGTCTTTGTTTATTTATTTGTTTTTCTGGAAAAAACATTTTTTTAAAATTTTGGTTTAATATGAGGGTCTGTACGATTAGGTTACATTTATTGCATTTGTAAGGTAAAGTCTGAGTTGCAGTTGAGTCCTTCACCCAGAAAGCATACCATGTACCCCACATTGTATCCGTTAGATGGGAACTTGCTAAACTTCCTCCCTTTACTCCTCTACCCTTTTTGAGTTTAACTGTGTATTTCTCTAGTATAGGCCTGTAGTTGTTGATCTACTGATTTTAACCTAGTATTTAGTACATGGGATGCTTGCTTTTCCATTCTTGAGATACTTAGCAGAATGTTCTTCAGATCTATCTAGCTAAATGTAGAAGATGCAAAGTCTCCATTTTTTTGTGGCTGAATAGTATTCCATGATAAATATACCACAGTTTATTAATCCATTCATGTGTTGACGGGCACTTGGTTTGTTTCCACATCTTTGAGAAAAGATGTGATTGTGAATTGTGCTACTATAAACATTTGAATGCATATGTCTTTATGATAACATGGTAATGTTTTTTTCTAGGTAGATACCTAGTAATGGGATTGTGGGATCAAATGAAAGATTTACTTTTAGCTCTTTGAGGATTTTTCATACTTCTTTTCACCAACAGTGTGTTAAGTGTTCCACTTGCTCCTCACACACATTAGCTTTGAGACCTTTTGATGTGGGCTGTTTTCACTGGAGTTAGGTGATGTCTCAAAGTGGTTTTGATTTGCTTTTCTCTGATGATAGGGATGGTGAGCACTTCTTCATGTGTTTGTTGGCCATTCATCTGTCTTCTTGGGAAAATATTCTGTTTGTGTGTCTTGCCCAATGATTAATGGAGTTGTTTGCTCTTTTCTTGTTGATTTGCTTGAGTTCTTTGTAGATTCTGGCTATTAGCCCTTTGTCAGATTTATAACATGTGAGGATCTTCTTGCATTCTGAAGGTTGTCTATTTGATTTGTTGATTTTTGTCGTTAGATGTGCAGAAGCTATTTAACTTGATCTGGTCCCGTTTGTTTATTTTTGTTGTTGCTTAAATTGACAATGGTCTCATCTTCATAAATTCTTTCCCAAGGCTAATATTGTAAAGAATTTTTCCCATACTTTTTTCTGGAGTTTTTATTTCGTGTCTTCAGTTTAAATCTTTTATTCAGCATAAGCTTAAATTTTGTTTAAGTGGTGAGAGGTGTGGGCCCAGTTTTATTCTTTTATGTTTAGCTAATCAGTTCTCTCAGTACCATTTATTAAATAGGGATTCTTTTCCCCAATGTATGCTTTTGTTTGGTTTTACAAAGATCATATGGTGATATGAGACTGGTTTCATCTCTAGGTTCTCACTTCTTTTCCATAGATCTATTTCTCTATTTTTATGCCAGTACCCACTGTTTTGATCATAGTCAACTTGTAGTATAATCTGATGTCTGCTAATATGATGCCTTCAGATTTTTTATTTCATAGAATTGTATTGGCTATTTGGGTTTTTTCCTGGTTCCAATGAAGAATTTATTTTTAAGTTTTTCAAAGTATGACACTGGTATTTTAATGGGGATTGCATTGAATCTGTATTTTGTGTTCAGTGATATAGACATTCTAATAATGTTGATTCTTCCCAGCCCTGAGCATGGTATGTTCTTCCATTTGTCAATGTCTTCTGCTATTTGTTTTCTCAGGGTTTCATAGTTCTCTCTGTCGAGATCCTTCACATCCTTTATTAAGTATGTTGAAGCTATTGTGGAAGGGTATTGTCTGTTTTGTTTTGTTTTTTTTTAGACAGAGCTTCAAGCTGTTGCCCTGGGTAGAGTGCTGTGGTATCACAGCTCACAGCAACCTGCAACTCCTGAGCTCAAGCGGTTCCGCTGCCTCTGCCTCCCAAGTAGCTGGGACTACAGGCGCCCGCCACAAGGCCTGGCTATTTTTTGGTTGCAGCCGTCATTGTTGTTTGGCGGGCCTGAGCTGGATTTGAACCCACCAGCTCAGGTGTATGTGGCTGATGCCTTAGCTGCTTGAGTCACAGGCACCGAGCCAGTATTGTCTTTGATTTGATTCTCAGCTTGGACTGGTGTTGGCACATATGAAGGGTACTGATTAGTGAACATTGATTTTGTATCTTGAGACATCAGTGTATTTCTTGATCACTTTCAGGAGTCCCTGGCTAAATCCCTTGGATTTTGTAAGTATAAGATCATATCATCAGGAAAGAGCAAAAGTTTGACCTTTTCTGACCCCATTTGAATACCTCTTATCTGATTGCATTTGCTAAGACTTCTAGCACTATGTTGAATAGTAGTGGTGATAGTAGGCCTTCTTGTCTGTTTCCTATCCCCAGTGGAAGCATTTTTCAGTTTCTCTCCATTCAATATAATGGGTTTATTGTAAGTGGTTTATTGTAAGTGGTTTCTATTAGTTTTAAAAATGTCCAATGTATGCCTGTTTTCTTAAGTGTTCTTTCTAGAAAAGGACACTATATTTTGCCAATTTTTTTTTTTGCATCTATTGAGAGAATCATGTGGTCTTTGTTTTGCTTCTGTTTATGTGGTGAATAATTTTTCTGGATTTGCATATGTTGAACCAGCATTACGTCCCTGGGATGAAGCTAAGCTGGTTATGATATATTTTTTTTTTGATGGGCAGCTGAATACTATTTGCTAGGATTTTATTAAGTATTTTTGCATCAATATTCATTAATGATATTGGTCTGTAGTTTTCTTTTTTAATTAAGTATCAGGGTGATACTTGCTTCATGGAAGGAATTGGGGAGGGTTTCTTCTCAGTGTTTTGGAATGGGCTTTGCAGTATAGTTATGACCTCTTTTATGAAGCTTTGGTAGAATTCTGGTGTGAAATGGTCTGGTCCAGGACTTTTTTTCGTTGGAAGCGTTTTTATCATTGTTGCAATTTTGATGCTTGATGTTGGTCTGTTCAAGTTTGTTTGGGCTTTGTATCTTTATTGTTCTGTTTCATCTGAGTCTGAATCTGTGACACCCCCCCCCCCGATCTTTTCTACTTCTGTGATATCTTCTGTGTATTTTGCTTAATTTTTTTTTCTCTTTTTATATCATTTGATTCTGTCTGCTTTGTAGTTTTAGGGATTTTTGAATAATTCTGGTCTTTTGATAGTACTTTTTATTGTTTTCTAGTGCTTTTGAATTTACTCTTTTCCCTGGTCTGTCATTTCAAGGAATGTAGGGAGAAAGGGGAGATGGATGTGGTGCTTTACCTGCAAAATTGATTTGATTTCTTTGACTCATCTTCTAGAAAGCCTAGACTCCTAAATGCCACAGTGAGTTGGGGAATATTAGAAGGAGGAAAATGACATTGAGAAAGGGGGCTTGAGGATCAGAGAAGATGAGAAATGAGGAATGGGCCTCATGTCTCTCCTCTGCTGTGACTCAAGTCCTGCCATGTCTTGTGGCTTCAGTGGCCTGCATGGTGCCTCCTTTCCTGGGTACCTTCCAGCTGTGAGTGATGTGGCCTCTGCTAAAAGCAAAGCCCAGGCCTGCTGTTTGACCTTAGTGTCTTCCCCTGGACCCTATATCCTGCCTGAGGAAGATCAGTCTTGAGGGCCATGGAGGGGATGCACCTTCCCCAGAAAGTTCCTTCTTTCTGGGAGAGCTTTTCTTCAGGCCATCCTGGATTCACCTGTGCCTGCAGTTTGTAGATGGCAGCATCTCAATACTGGGATGTCCTGGGTGGCCTTTTTGCTCTCATCCCTGATCATTTCCCTTCAGGGAGAGAACAGGGTCTCATTGGTCAGGCCTTGGGCCATAGCTGTGGTCTTATTACCTGTTTACACACATCTGGTCAAGAGTCTGAGAGGTTCCTTGGCCTGGTGAGCTCCTCATGTTCAAACTTGACAAGTCAGGAGATTCTCAGTCCTCAAATGGCTATGTCTAGCCTGGTTGAAACTTAGAGGATATTTCCTCACTTGGGAACCCCTATCTTGTTCTCTGAGCCTTCTTGGCATGGTGCTTTCTTCTGCCCTGTTTGCTGAGCACCAGGCCTGGTCTTTCACAAGCCCAGGGAGCCTCCCCATTCTCCTTCCTGACACTATCCCAACCCTGGTACCCTTTTGTGGCGGCTTGGAGAGAAGTGGCATTGAAATGCACCTGAAAGAATGCATATGATTTTAGAACATTTAAATTTTTTTCACGTGTCAAATTAGCCAGCCTTTATTATTATTTTGAAATATGAATGGAAAATATACAATGGACAGTAGGAAATGTCTACTTCATACCTGTTTTTCTCAGCACCCAGCTCCCCTCCAAGAAATAGCCATGATCATCTGTTCCTTGAATATCCTCCTATGAAGACTGTCCCTGTCCAAGTACATGTATTTATTCAGCTTCTTTCTTCCAGGGGCATATGTAGCATGATTTTGTACCTTTTCCCCACTTAACTAGATATTTAATTTTTTGGAATATGTAATCTTATGGTTCAAAATTCAAAACATTCCAAAATGACAGAAGATTTATTCTTATAACTTCGTTTTCCACCACACAATTACCCTCTGTAAGAAATAATATGTGAATTTATGTGTGTTCAGTCAGTGTGTCCCTAGTCTGTATTTTTTTTTTCTATATTAACTTGAGGCATTTTGTACCTTGCTCTGTATCTTTCTACATAATAGCATGTATCTTGGAGGCAGCTCCACCTCAGAGTGCAAAGAGCTTCCGTTCTTTTTGTCTCCTTTCTCCCTACCCTCTCCCGATGTTGCTCTATGTGGATCTAGCAGAACTTACATAGGCTATAGAAAAGTAGGGAGAGGGTGTGTGTGACATTCAGGTGGTGACCAGCATGAGCAAAGGTGAGGCAGGCAAAGTGCGTGGAGTGACAAGAAAAGGGAGGGCCAGGGAGGAACATGGGGAACTGTAGGGGAGCAGCCTCTGGGTCATTGTGTGGATAATGGGCAGACCAGTGTGTATGAAGACATGCAAGGAGATGGTGTGTCAAGGAGGGGGTAAGTAGGTTGGCAGCCAGAAGAGGTCCAAGTGGGTTGGAAACACACTGCTGCACCTTTGGTTGGATGTGTTGGAGTTGGGATGTGTTTCTGGTAGAAATGAATCTAGTGCCATCTTAAATGTGACCTCTGACCATCTACCTGCCACACATAGAGCTATACTGAACAGTCAGACTGTCCACTGCAGGGATGGCACCTTTCACCTTCTCATGATCAGCTTCTTAACTGTCATGAAATGAAATTCATAGATACTATAACCTACTGACATACATATTTTTAAAAATCAATGTTACATCCTGTTAAATGAGACAAAAGGAAGTTTTCTCGGTTTTCTGTTGCTTATACCAGAATACCTGAAACTGGATAATTTGTAATGAAAAGGAATTTATTTCTTGCAGTTTGAAGTTCAAAGTTGAGGGGCCACTTCTGATGAGAGCCTTCTTGCTGGTCGGGACTCTCTGTGCGAGTTCTGGTCTCTCTTCCTTTTAGAAAGCCACCATGATAACCCATTAGTCAGTTAATCCATTGAATAGCTTAATCCTCATGACCCAGTCACCTCTTAAAGGCCTTGCCTCTCAATATTGCCACACTGGGGATTAATTTTTAACATGAGTTTCAGAAAGGACATTCAAACCATAGTATTTCAAAATATAAATGCTCAGGTATGACTACACTGAAAAAACAAACTCCCATAAACTTCTAGAATGTTCCCAAGTCAATGGGCAGCACCACACCCAGTAACAACCAAGGGGCTAGGCCATGCTGTATATTGCAAATCTGTCTTACTCCTATGTTTCTCATTTAGATAAGTGCAATAGAATTCATTTCCATTTGCCGTATCGATGGCAATTCTTGGACGGAGGCAAATGGAAGGATTTGGACAAAATGGAGCTTATCGAAGAGGCATATAGTACTCCCAGACAAGACAGGTAGGAAATGTGTCACTCATCTCTGTTTTCTTCCTGGGCTTTTGTGTGCAGTGTAGGAAGTTGTGTTTAAACATGAGTATTTCATGGCTGGGTGCCTGTAGCTCAGCGGCTGGGGTGTCAGCCATATACCCTGGGGCTAGTGGGTTCAAACCTGGCTTGGGGCCTGCCAAACAACAGTGACAACTGCAACCAAAAAATAGCTAGCTGGGCATTGTGGTGGGCACCTGTAGTCCCAGCTACTTGGGAGTCTGAGGCAAGAGAATTGCTTAAGCCCAAGACTTTGAGGTTGCTGTGAGCTATGACACCACAGCACTATACCGAAGGCAACATAGTGAGACTCTGTCTCAAATAAATAAATAAAATAAACATCAGTGTTTCAGTTTTGATGATCTTTGTGTGGGTGTGCGTGCGTGCACAAATATACCCACACACCCACAAACACTCAGAGGAGCCGAGTCTAGAGGTGGAAGCTCTGGACTGGAAACTGGAAGTTAGTGATTATACTGGCAGTTTGGAGGCTGTGTTCTCCCACCTTTCTTTCCTCTCAAGCAGGAACTATGGGGAAAGAAGATGGTACCAAGGCCAAGTAAGTTCGCAATCAGTTGCTGCTGGGATTGATCACATACATCATTATAGAAAAGCAAGAGATGATCATTTGTGAAATTTTAGCTTTGATCTGTAGAGTCATACAGCTGAACTGCTGTTTATCGTTTAACCTTTAACAATTATTTTTGTGAGTGTGTTCCAGTGTTTTCACGTAGTCAATTCACTTAGTCAATAGAGAAGTTCCAGGTAGCCTTGTTTTCACATATTCATCATATCTTGGATTGAACCTGCTGAAATATGCCAGGAAGAGAATTTGAGCCTATTTTTTGAGTGTATAAAATAAATTTACACTTAGAGTATAATTATGTGCAAATTGCTATTGGTAAAGTATGTGAGACAAATTATTTCCTTTAGGATTAAATGACTTGCATAATATCCCTAATCTTTTTATTTGAGGCAAAATTTACACACACTGAAGTACCCAGATAATAAGTATACAGTTGAGTAAGTTTTGATAAATATATATACTTGGGTAGCCAGCATTCTGATTGAGATACAGATCTTTTGTATCATTGCCAGAAAGTCTTCTCGTGTCCCCTTGCAGTCAGTCTCCACCCCTAAAAGTCACTACTGCTTTTTGTTACCATAGATTAGTCTTACTAGTTCTTGAACCTTGTATCAATGGAACCCTGTGGCATGTATCGTAGTGTCTGTCATCTTTTGCTTAAATCTCCCACCTGCAAAATGGGCAAACTACAAAAACAGACATTTCCCTATAGAGGAAACACATGTGGTCTATAAACATGGATTTGAATTTGTTGCCACTGTTTATCTTATCTTTTACTATGTGACCTGCTTTGTCTGTATTTCTTTTCTTGATCTCTTAAATTTTTTGTCCTCACAAGGGTAGAAGTGAATCTTTCTAAGAGTAGAATGTGAACGTTTTAAAATAATAACTAAGAAAATGACATGAGGGCTACGTTAACCAGTTTGATGGAAGTGTTTCGGATTGTGTGTGAAAACCCCACACTGTACCCCAGAAGTGTATTAATGTACATAGTTACCATTCAGTAAAAAAGAAAAAAAAATTTTTTGTCCTCATTTGTATTTTTCTCCTCTAATTTACTAGTTTGGAAGTATACACCAAATGTCTATTTTTTTAATAGTTTTTCTAGGAATCTAAACAGGTACTTTATTTTAACAAACATTAACTTAATAACTTAAGCTTTTATAATCTCTCAAACAATAAGAGAACCTTGAACTCCTGAATTCTGGCTAGCTTCATTCAAACTTACTTACTACTTGTACAAACTTGTTTTCTTTTGTTTTTAATTTTTTGCTCTCTTTTTAATCTTTATTTTCTTTTTTAAAAAATAAACCCCTATGTTGAGGGCTGACTTTCAGTAGATCACAGGGAGGGAGGTGCTCTGCTATGTATGAAACCTCGACCCAGACACAGGTCATCCATGAATGGTTTAGCACTAGGTTTGCCATGATACTTGTATAAATTTGGACAGATTACTTAACCTCACTCTCAGTTTTACTATATTCTAGGCAGATATAATTCTACATCATAGGGTTATTTTGAAATTATATGAGTAAATATACATAAAACACCCAGAACAGTGCCAGCCATGTACAATGTGCTGTATAATGTTGCTGTATTATTTTTTTAATCCCAGAAGTTAGAAATTAGCATTGGCTTACGCAGTCAATATTTGCAATATTTGTTTAAGTGTACACAATTACCATTTTGTATTTGCTTACCATTCCTTTGCTCACACTTCTCCTTGTGAGTTATTTTCCTTCTTTAAATTCGCTACTTACTAGAAGTTGCTTTGGTAAGAGTCTAGTAGCAAATGTATTTTTGTCTGAAAGGATATTTACTCATTCTTAAAGGATAGTTTTATTGGGTATTTTCTCTCAATTCTTCTAATATTATTCCATTGTTGTTTAGATTCTATTGCTTCTGTTTAGAAGTTAGCTGTCTAGATGTGGAGGAATTAGTTTTTTAGGGCTGCCATAACAAATTACCAAGAAAATGGTGACTTAAAAACAGAAGTTTATTGTTTCACAGATCTAAATAGAGGTTAGCATTCCAAAATTAAGGTGTCAGCAGGGCTATGCTTGTCTGAAGGCTCTAGAGACGGATCTTTTCTCGTCTCTTCTTGGCACTGGTGGTTGTCAGCAATCCTTGCTGTTCTTGTTTTGTTGATGCATTGCTCCAATCTCTGCCTCCATTGACACATGATGTTTTCTCCCATGTGTCTGTGTCCATGTCCAAATTTCTCTCTTCTTAAAGGATACCAGTCAAAGATTAGGACCTACCCTAATCCAGTATGACCTCATGTTAACTTGATTACATCTGTAAAGACCCTATTTCAGTGGTTCTCAACCTTCCTAATGCTGCGACCCTTTAAAAAGTTCCTCATGTTGTGGTGACCCCCACACATGAGGAGCAGTGCCTCAGTTCCTACTACCATCAGAATATGTTTTCAGATGGTCTTGGGTGACCCCTGTGAAAGGGGAAGGGCTTGTTTGACCTCCAAAGGGGTCGACTGCTGCCCTATTTCTAAATATCACATTCACAGATAGCAAGGGTTAGGACTTTAAACATATCTTCTAGGGGACACAATTTAACCCAGTGTGGTAGATTTCTGTCTCTCTGGTCCCTTTTAATATCTTGCCATTCTTTGGTGTTGTGCAGTTTCATTAAGATCTATGTGTGGATTTATTTTTATTTATTTTATTTATAATTTATTTTTGGCCATGATTTCTTCAATTATTCTCTGGAATTCTAATCAGACATATGTTGAAATCTTCTCATTTTATCTTTTATGTCTCCTAACTTCTCTTTGATTATCTGCTTTCTGCTGTATTCAGGAGAATTTCTTCCTCTCAGTCTCCCAGTTCACTACTTAAGACTTTTCTGAAATGTAGTGTGTCCCACTTGTGATTTTTAAATTTCAATTATTATAAATTATTTACTTCTGAAAGTTCTATTTTTTTCTTCAAATTTACGTGGTTCATTTTTATAGTCTCTGTAATAGTATCCTTATCAATACTTTTTGATACTCAATTCAGTTAAAAAATACATATACTTGCAGCCTTTGGTGGTCAAATTCAATTTGTTTTTACCAACTTTTGCTCGTGATGTCTTTGTTTATGTGTGTGTGTTTTTTTTATATATTTGATTTTGAGCTCATGTTTGATGAAATGTTATCTATGGAAATTCTTTTGAGGCCTAAGTCGAAAGTGAATTCCTCCAGAGAGGATCTGTGTTTGTTCTCAAGGAATTGCTACCTTGGGAAAGAAGTTAATTTTCTCTAAGAAAATGTGATTTAACTTAAAATTTTTGTAAGGCTTGAGTGGTTTATCAGCTCTCAGTGGAATTTTTTCCCGCAGATAAATTTTCTTTCTAACTGCCGTTGCAAGGCAAGTCCTTTTCCCACCCCACCCCCCCTTTCCTAAGGGTATGTAGTCTTTCAGAGGCCTGGTTTTACACAGGAATTATCTCTTTTGAGCTTTAACTTTCTACCTTACTCAGACCTTACATTTGTTTCCTGTTTCCCCTTTTCTGCTAAAAACCAGGCTCCTTGTCATTGCTCACTGACACTGCCCTTGGACAGCCACTGGCTTTAGTCCTCACTTACCTCTTTGGTTTTATACCCTCCTTTTGGTCATTAGGCAATACTGTATTTAGAAGGGAGCATATCCTGGTGGCTGAGCTTGCAGGCTATGCAGTGACTGCTTACCAGCTTACCATCTTCTAACCTCAGACAGGCTTCTTAGCCTTACTGGGCTTCTGCTTTCCTACCTATGAAGTGATGATGAGTAAAACCTCATAGACTTGTGAAGATTTAATCTTCTAGTACATATGTAGTACTTAAATCCAGGGTTTGGCTTACACAATTAAACACTCAATGTATGTTAACCATTGTTACTTTTGGCTTCTAAGGATTTGCCTTACTTTCTTTCAGTTTAGCAGTGCATTTAAAAGAAGAATATTTTAGGGCGCACCTGTGGCTCAGTGGGTAGGGCTCTGGCCCCATATACCCAAGGTGGCGGGTTCAAATCCAGTCTAAGCCAAACTACAACAAAAAAATAGCTGGGCGTTGTGGCGGGTGCCTCTCTTCCCAGCTCTCTCTCTTGCTCAGGTTGGTCTTGAACTCTTGAGCTTAAGCATTCCATCTGCCTTGACCTCCCAGAGTGCTGAGATTATGAGATTATAGGCATGAGCCACCACGCCTGGCTGGAAACATGTTTGAAAATATACATGTCCCCTTTATTTATTTATTTATTTTTTTGAGACAGAGCCTCAAGCTATCCCCCTGGGTAGAGTGCCATGGCATCATGCTTACAGCAACCTCCAACTCCTAGGCTCAAGCGAGTCTCCTGCCTCAGCCTCCCAAGCAGCTGGGACTACAGGCGCCTGCCACAACGCCCGGCCATTTTTTGGTTGCAGCCATCATTGTTGTTTGGTGGGCCTGGGCTGGGGATTCGAACCCACCACCTTAGGTGTATGTGGCTGGCGCCTTAGCCATGCCAAGCCGCATGTCCCCTTTAATAGTCGCATCTACTAGTCTTGTGTTCTCTTGGGTGGAAACTGAGGGACCTATGTTTGTCTGGCTGGTAGAATTTTCAATCTACTTCTCATTTTCTTTTGCAGTTTCTTGTGCAAGTCAGCTAGTAGTTTTCACTTTGATTGTCTGAACTTTGCCTCCATGATGTTTGGTGCTGCCCAGGCTCGCCGCCTCTCCACAGCCTCTTCTGTCACCAAACCCCCACACTTCATCTTCACTACTGACTGGATTTGGTACTGGGCCGATGAGTTTGGTTCCTGGCAGGAATATGGAAGACCAGTAAGTGTGATGGGATGAGGGTAAGTGTTTTATCCTGAGGATCCATAGTGGAGGAGCCATTCCACACAGGAGCACAAGAATCATTACTAGGGGCATCCTTGATGAGCCAAACATCCCTAGGGCCCTGTGTGATTCATTTGCTTTGGGGGAATTATGGCAAAAGTAGATAACTTAGAGTTCATTTCTATGAGCTTCCATTTTTGAATAGTTAGATATCTATTAGGTCATGAGAAGTGAATGACAAAGTGCAGTGGTTTTGTTAACTGGGGTAGAAAGATGCTTCTCTGACTTGTTGAGAAGTGAGAAGTAACAAGTAACTCCAGAGCTGGTGCCTGTGTGTTTATGTAGCTGTGGTATAGAGGTAAAAGCTTTCAAAATGGCTTTCTGCCACTTCTGCAGCTTTATAAAGGTTAGGTAAATATAAGACGATTAATTTATTTCAGGTATTAATTTGAATCCAGATCATATAACTGATGCTATCAGTTATTTGCAGGTATTCATGGATGGGCCAAATTAAAGGGAGTCCCTTGGTCACCTATAAGAAGTACAAGTATAGGAAGGGCACCATTGCGATAGGCCCCCATCTCTAAAATCTGTCTGGCTTCTGAGGGAACACGGGCAAGCCCTGGTTGCCAAGTGGGACAACATGGCATCCTGGGGCAACCAATAGGAAGTAAGATTCCCCAGATGGCTTCTCAGATCTCATTGTCGTGCTCTAGGGGGTGGTGTCTTTCTCCCCCAAACAACCTAAACTTGGGGTTTATCCTTTTCTATGCTCTTGCCATTCTTTTGCCATGCAGAAAAGAGCAGAAACTCATTGACAGCAGTTTGAGGATCTCTAGGGATGAACTCTGTGTGGATGTTATTGATGCGCCCACATGCTGGGGGAGTATAGTGACATGTGGGTGGCCTTATGACTTTCGGCTGCACACTCTCATTCTGTACTAGTAACTGGGCAGCCTTCTAGCTTGATCTGTCTGTTTTCTTCCTGGCTTTTCCACACATTTCTGGTGTGACTCCATGTTTGAATTTCTTAGTTTTTCTGCTAATTGCCACTTCAAGACAGTTTTCTTTTGATTCCCAGAAAAGCTAGGTTCTTCTTTATGAAAGTCAGACGCCCTTTTCCTGCCACAGGGATGTGTGGGATTGTGTCATTCCTTCCTCATCTCACCTGTGCCCCAAAGTGCTCAACTCAGCCCTTCTGAAGCTTAACACATAATGAGGCATCTCTTTCCAGACCTTCTGTCGGGGCAGAAACCCTTTGCTTTTGCTTTCTGCTCAGTCACCTGCATTCTTCCTCCCACTGTGACATGTCTTAGGCATTTTGACATCCAGAGTTGGGGCAGGGGCAGGATGCCTGTGTCTGACCGCTATCTTCTGCTCATCTGTTCTTCCCAACTCTTGGTTTTATTTTCTCATACCCAAAGGGGAGGGATTGTTTTCTTTTCCTTTACCCTTGTTGTCTGGAAGGGATTTATAATGCCACGTATCCCGTCTTCCCACCACCTCTAGTCTAATAGTTTAGTTTCACAGGAAGACAGAATTCAGAAGGAAAAACTTAGGCATCAATGTAAGACCATAAACTGGGAGGCTACTTTGAAAACTGCATACCTGTTCCAGCCTCCCCTCATGGCTTGTGTAGCCCCAACTTTTTATTGTCCCTTAGGCTTAGGCCCTGGCCCTGATTTCTTTTTCCTCCAGGAAACTTTTGCTGGGTTCTTTCCTTCCTTGGTTATTCTCAATTTTCCTCAGCTTCTAGAACAGAAGCTCAACCTTCCTAATGCTGTGACCCTTTAATACAGTTCGTCATGTTGTGGTGACCCCCAACCATAAAATTATTTTCATTGCTACTTCATAACTGTAGTTTTGCTACTGTTATGAATTGTAATGTAAATATCTGATATACAGGACGGTCTTAGGCAACTCCTGTGAAAGGGTTGTTTGACCCCCAGGTTGAGAACCGCTGTTCTAGAACATGTTGTGCAGACCTATGTGGGACCTTTAACGTGATGCTTTGAAATGTTTACTTATTTTTGTCTCATCTTCCTTCATTGTGGGACTGAGTTGTCCAGAAGCAGGTGTGGATCCTGTTTCACTTATTGTTCTCATAACACCTAGAACTTTGTGACCTAGGAGAACTAGGATGGTAGTAGAGGGGTGAGGGTAGGAAAATTAGCAGGAATAAAGGAAGTTCTAGGTTCAATAACTTTAATTTTGGCTATTAGTGCAATGCCAAGTATAAGAATGGTGACAATGATAGTAACATTTATTGTATGTGTTTTGTTCTAGGGACTGTGCTAAGTGTTCTGCATGCCTTATTTTAATTATTTCTCCAACCCTGTGTAGGCAGGACAACCCTATCCTATTGTATAATGAGATGAGTGTGGCCTGAATATTGTTATTTTCCCTGTTATACACTTGAAATAACTGAAGCTCAGAGAGGTTAAAATAACTTGTTAATGTTATAGAGACAACAGGTCTAGGAACTAGAATTCAAATTCATTTTAACTCAAACTGTTAGATATCCTGTAGGTAACTATGGGGAGGATAAGGGATTGAAATAGATAATTGAAAAAATAGAAGAGGTCTTCAAGGGACCAAAAAAGTAAACCATAAGGAAGAAGGCTGAACTCTAATTAAAGGATGGTGGCAGCGTGAGTAGGCCTCAGAGCAGAGGCAGCATTGCTCGGGCTGGTGTTGCTGTTCCACTGCCATTTGAACAGCTGCCACATTGTCCTTTCTGAGTGATTCCAGTGCCCTTCCAGTCCTTGCTCCCAACTCTGTTATCCTGCTCAGCAGGGCCTGTATTTATTGTTTTCTGTTGGCTAAGATAGCTTTCAGGAGAGAGTCATGTCCTTTCTGTTCCATGCCTCCCTCTCCTGCCACATCTGCTTCCTGTCTCCCTCCTTCATGATGGTTGTCCACTGTAGGCATGTTTGAAAGGGGTCGTGGACACTACCATGGTCTCTGCTCATCACTGTAAGTTTTTGCCTACATGAAGTATCTGGTTTTTCCCTTTCAGGGCACAACACACCCTGTGACTACCGTCACCAGTAGCGAAGTGGAGAAGGCCTACTTGGCGTACTGTGTTCCAGGGTCTGATGCCCGGGCAGCCACCCTGAAGTTCCAGGCGGGGAAGCACAACTATGAGTTAGACTTCAAAGGTATACCCTGACCCACTGATCTCACCCCGAGGAGCCTGGCCCTGAGTTAGCTTTGCCTTTCCACATTGACCTGGCAAAGCTGAGGAAAGGAAGAGAATGCTTGTCCATCTGGAAGGAAGGCTGACCTGTAAATGGAGGATGCCAGCACTGTGAGGTTAAGAAGCTGCATCAGGAGTGTGAGGAACAAGGATCCCAGGAGGGGACAGGAGCCCCAAATTCAGAGAGACCTGCAGGGATAGCGCGTGTTCAGTGTGGTTGTCCCTTTGTATCTAAGGACTAATTCCAAGCCTGGGTCTCTTGTGGGTCTCTTGTGCAGCGTCTGCCTCGTCACTCCTGGTGTGACTGTCTGTCTGTAGTCATTTTCTGTAGGCATCTTCAGTACTGGTCAGGTGAAACATTGGTAGAACAGGCTGTAACTAAACCCCCTGGGAAGCAGATTTTCCTGTATTCGTGGTATCCTGAAACTGAAGCTTAAATGATTTTTCCCAGGTGTCCTAATAGAAGTAGGCCACCCACCTTTTGGCCAGTTTTTCTGGTGGCCAGTATGTGAGCATTTTTTAAAGTTCTAGTTTTACTGTAGTCTCTCTTAAGCCTTTTTCATATGAGTGTATCAATCTAGCTTTGTTCAGTTGAATTTTGCCCATATTTCACATTTTAAACTCTGGGTCCTTCTGAATGTTCAGGATGTTTTTAAGGGAGTAGTAAATGAGGCTTTATTTAAACACAGTATTTTTTTTCTTCTATTTTCGTGGACCTTCATTCTATGCGGAGAGCCACAAAGTGTCTCTGGTGAATTATCCTAAAATCACCTTGGCTAACTGCTTTTGGCCAATTGACTTTGCTTGTGGTTTTGCAGCACTTGTGGTTTTGTTTAAGGTAGAATCACTGCCTTGTCAACATGCACATCAGGCATAGTGGGAGTGTGGGCAGTAAGCAGAGAAAGGCAGGGCTGCCCCGGAGATCAGGGGTGCACAGCTAGACCTTGTCTGACTGCTGCTGACAATAGTCTGAAATATTTCTTTTACATATCTGGAAAACAGCAAAAGAAATATGCTATAAGTGTCAAATGCCTCCTTTTGACATTCTCAACCTAGGCCAGATCCCCAGGGGACTTAACAGAATCTCAGGAGAGGATGGGGAAGAACACACACACCTGTTTGGAAGAGAACATTTTCACTGCAGGATGTCAAGAGCTCATTTGGGTGGGCACAAGTTTTTGGAGGGGGTATCCACAGAAGAAGTTTGAGATGACCTGGCTGCTCCGCTCACAACCTCATTGCTAGGTACAATGAAAGCAAGCCTCAGACCATATTGCCACACATGTTCATTAACTATAAGGAAGAAAGTACATATGCAACACACACCATCCCAGAGGACTTGTTCTATAGGTTCAGGGAAGACTCTGCTCTGTCCTTTTTAGGGCCTCTTATCAAATGCCAAGATTCCAGAGATAGAATTCTGGCATTCTGTTAGCTGGCCTCAAACAGAGGAGAAATCCCCTAAAGTCAGGGCTCATTTCGGGACATAGCCTACTGTAGCCTTTATAAGGCTAAATTAGGGAAAGTGCCTCCCTTACTGTCCATAGATGGGTAATAAAATGTGTCTAGCACATATTTAACCAGTCCACATATCCTGAATAACTTGTAGTTTTACCACTGAAAGCTGTTTAAGATTCATCACAGATGGTCAATAAGCCAGTAAAACTCATTTAATTATGCCAATAAACAAAGCCGTGATGGCTGGTTAAGTGGTGTGTAACAGAAGGAGTAAGGTTGCTTTGTCAGGATTGTGAGCTCTCAATGAGAAGGTGGGTAGACACTTTGGAGAGGTGACCACTTGGGCTGCAGTGTAAGGGATACATACTTAGCTTATCAGTTTATGCTCAAGTACTTTAAGGTAAATTCCAGACATCTACAATGTTTAATAATAAAATATTTTTTATTTTTATTTATTTATTTTTATTAAATGATAGCTGTATACATTAATGCAAACATGGGGTACAGTGTAGTGTTTTCATATACAATTTGAAATATTTTCATCAAACTAAAATATTTTTTAAATGAAATAATACTGCCTGGGCAAGGTGATATATGCCTGTAGTTCCAGCAGTGTGGGTGGCTGAGCAAGGAGGATCACTTGAGTCCAGGAGTTGAGGCCAGCCTGGGTAACATAGTGAGACCCCATCTCTTAAAAAAAAAAAAAAAAGGACTTGATAGAATTTTCCTGGTGCGTGGGAGCATAACAAATACTTCTAGGCCATTGACCACCCCAGATCCCCAGTCTTCAGGATGAATATGAGATTCTTGAGAGTTGTGAAGCAAGAATTTTATTTATTAAAGATGGTTTATTAAAGCTTGATAAATACTGCTATAGAGTCAGTTTAGTAAAACTCAAAAAAAGTCCTAAGAGTAAAATTATTATATTAACTCTAAATCTCACTAACTCAAGAGGTAGTAATTTGGTCTTAGACTGGGTTAAAGCTTTTTTATATTCAAGCTGGGAAAAATTGCTAAGCAAAATAATAGTTTAAACAAGATTCGAAGGAACAATTTAAAAGCACTCATGTATAATTGATAAGTCAATTACTAATCATTCCTCTATTCATTAAACCCAGTCTCCTAAGGATACCTATTTTCTTTATGAATATTTGAAATGTATAAAACTGCCTTACGGTTTTAACAGACTGATTCAGGGCTCTACACATTTGGATTAGCTTTCAAACCCATTTTATTTGTGTTTATAAATATTGCCATCCTATGTGTGTGTATATGAATATATGTATATTTTTTTCTTTGGCTCTGTTTCTTTCAGCCTTCATTCAGAAAAACCTGGTCTATGGCACGACTAGAAAGGTTTGCCGCAGACCCAAATACGTGTCTCCCCAGGATGTGAAAACCATGCAAACCTGGTAGGTTGGGTGCATTTGCGGGACTTGGTATTTAGTGCGGGTTATCAGCTGGGTGTGCTCTGCTGCAGGTAACAGAAAACCTGCCTCAGACAACACTCAAGGGCATTCACTGGTCTGTGGGACCAAGTGCTCTAGCACTATCCTTCACATTCTGCTAGTTGTCATCGTCCTGTGTGACTAAACACTTCAGCACTGTCATTCACATTCTCTTGGTTGGACCAGCACTATCCTTCACATTCTGCTAGTTGTCATCGTCCTGTGTGACTAAACGCTTCAGTACTGTCATTCACATTCTCTTGGTTGGACCAGAGTAAGAGTTATCTTTGTGGGTAGAGCTTTGTAATACATAATTATGAGGCTGCCTATTGTGATCCACAAGCAAGTCTAGACTTGAAGACAGCTCATCAACTCATTTGTCTTTCTATGGAACAATTGAGTCATAGACCTGAATTTTTTTAAATGTTGAAATAATGATTCAGTATTTTAATAATCCTCAGGGTGAGTCTCCTTATGTCACAAGATGGCTGCGATGGACCAGTAGATTAGCTCTTGGCCCTGTAAGCATGTAGGAGGGAGGGCAAAGACCTTCTGTGGCTGATGGAGGGAATTCTTTCGGTTCAGATAGTATCTGAACCTCTAGTGTTGTTTTAGGCTTCAAGTGTGATCAGATTAGGCTTGGGGGAATGGTCAGTGTTTTCCAAACCACATGGCCACATAATGGGGAACCACAGTGTCCATTATGGTTTTGGTTTCCCTTAGCCAATGCTGGCTTTAGCCAGTGCTGCTGTTAGTTGGCTGTATCTTCCGTGACCCTGAAAGTCTTGTTCACTTCTGTTTCTTATAGAACCAACAGCAGGTTCTTTTAAGATTTCATAGGTGGGGCAGCGCCTATGGCTCAGTAAGCAGAGTGCTGGCCCCATATACTGAGGATCATGGGTTTGAACCCAGCCCCAGCCAAACTGCAACAAAAAAATAGCTGGGCGTTGTGGCAGGCACCTGTGGTCCCAGCTACCTGGGAGGCTGAGGCAAGAGAATCGCCTAAGCCCAAGAGCTGGAGGTTGCTGTGAGCTGTGATGCCACAGCACTCTACTGAGGGCAACAAAGTAAGACTCTGTCTCTTAAAAAAAAAGATTTCATAGGTAGACTTCAATGGTTGTGTTTATAAAGCATGGTCATTTCAAAGAGAGTTTGGTACAAGCTAGAGGAAAAGGTATCAGTATAAGAAATAAGCTTTGTGAGTCAAGTCTAGCAAAGTAATTTCCTGAGAATGTGTCAGTCTTTCCTTTTTTAATTAAAATTTATTTTTGATGTGTAAAATATTTACATGATAAAAAGGTATTCTCAATAGTCATCTTTCTGCCCATTATCATTACCTTACTCTCACTGTGAGTAATCATTTTCATAGGTTTCTGGTTTCTCTTTCAAAAATAAGCAAATGATATACATATATACACATAAAGGTATTTTCTTCCCTTCTGTTCTCGCACAAAAGGTAACATGCTGCATTGACTATTATGTACCTTTTTTTTCTTTTGCTTAAAAATAGATCCTGATAATCTGTTTCAATTTATTGAAGTCTTCCTCAGTTTATTTCTGCTTTCACAGTTCTCCATAATGGTTATGTACCATAGTTTATTTAATATGTTCCCTTTTGATGGATGTTTTCCTGTTTTTTGTTTTTTGTTTTTTTCCTCACAGTTTTGGCCAGGGCTGGTCTTGAACCTGCCACCCCCAGTATATGGGGCCGGCGCCCTACTCCTTGAGCCACAGGTGCCGCCCTTGATGGATGTTTATGTTGTTTTCAGTCTTTTATTACAAACTGTAAAGCCACAATGAACCATTTGGTGTATGTGCTGTTTTAGATTTTAGAGGTAGGTCATCAGGTCCTTAGAGGTAAACTACCTTCCTTTTCATGGGCTTGAATCATCATGCACTCCCACCTGGATTTGTGAGATGCCTGATCCCTTGGCTCTACCCACGGAGTGAGTTGTCCAACTCCTGGGTTTTTGCCATTCTCAGAGGAGGGAAAGGTGTATCACTGTATTTTAGTTTGTATTTTCTCATGAGTAAGGTTGAATATTTTTTCTCTAACATGTTAAAGCTAGTTCCCTTTTTCTATGGGCTCTTTGTCTTTTTGTCCACATTTCTATCAATGTCTTGGTTATTTTTCTTAACTATTATAAGATCAAGAGCTAATCTCTCTAGTAAGGTAAAATTCTTAAATTTTATTAGGGAGATTAGCCCTTGATTTGTTATGTAAATTGAAAATATTTCCTGTTGGAAATTTCCTTTGTTATTTATTCCAATTTTAGTATATGTGCTGCCGAAGCGAGCACTTCCTTTGTTATTTGCCTTTCAACTTGCTTAAGAAGTATTTTATAGGCTTGGCGCCTGTAGCTCAGTGGTTAGGGCGCCGGCCACATGCACCAGGGCTGGTGGGTTTGAACCCGGCCTAGGCCTACTAAATGATAACAAGAAGAAAATAGCTGGGTGTTGTGGTGGGTGCCTGTAGTCCCAGCTACTGGGAAGGCTAAGGCAAGAGAACCTCTTGAGCCCTAGAGTTTGAGGTTTCTGTGAGCTGTGATGCAATGGCACTCTATTGAGGGAAACATAGTGAGACTGTCTCAAAAAAAAAACAAAAAACATTTTATCATACAGAAACTTTTATTTTTTAATTAAATGTATCATCTTTTCTGTTGCTTCTGGATTTAGAGTTTTGGTTGATTATGACCTTCCTTTTTTTTTTTTTTTGAGACAGAGCCTCAAGCTCTCCCCCTGGGTAGCGTGCCGTGGCATTACAGCTCACAGCAACCTCCAACTCCTGGGCTCAAGCGAGTCTCCTGCCTCCGCCTCCCAAGTAGCTGGGACCACAGGCGCCCGCCACAACGCCCGGCTATTTTTTTTTTTTTTTTTTGGTTGCAGCCGTCATTGTTGTTTGGCAGGTCCGGGCTGGGGATTCGAACCCGCCCCCTTAGGTGTACGTGGCTAGCGCCTTAGCCGGTTGAGCTATAGGCGCCGAGCCGATTATGACCTTCCTACTATAATTTTTGATTCTTTCCCTATCCAGAGTCTACTCTAGGTGGGGTTTGGGGAAAGTCTTTCTGTCTTATTTCTGAGACTGGATCTCTTTTGTTATTCTAATTTAGTTTTCAGAGGGATATAATGGACACCAAAACTGTCAGAAATAAAAATGATTCACACTAAGAAATGGGTGATTCAGAATCCCCTATTGCCCTAGCAAGCTGAGTGCTGCACACTGTTCATGCAAGTGAAGTGTTTGGTTCTTCCTTTAACCATGTGATGGTAGCTGGTTGTCATTAATTCCAGGAAGCAAGTCTGCTTGGGCCTCCGTGGCCAACTGGGACTGTGAGGGGAGTCACTTTCAGAAATAACTTCTATTTACACAATTAATGGGATCACAAAGTATGATACCTGTGTTCAGAAGTTGTAATACAGGGGTGTCATTTAATGTAAAATTTAACATAACATTTATACATATAAGGTTTAGACACTTTATTTCCATCCTCCATGAAAATGATTTATTCATTTGATTTGGTCTTGGGTTGTAGTATTTTCTCTTGGAACATTGAAGATAATTGTTCCATGGTCTTCTGGTTTCCCTTGTTGCTTTTTGAGAAATTGGGTATTGGTCAACTGGTGCTTCTTTGAAGGTAATTGTTCTTTTTCCTTCTGATTACATTTAAGAGCTTCTGTTTATCTTGGAGTTATGCACTCTTACTCTGGTGTGTGTAGGTAGGGGTTCTTAAATATCTTGCTCGAGATTTTTTTGGGCTTCTTAAAAGTGTGGGTTGATGTGTCTCATTAATTCTTTTTGAAATTTGCCTTTACTCTGTTCTCTCTCTTCTAGAGCTTCACTTAGGCTCTGATCAGATTCTGGGGAGGCCTTCTCACTCTGTTCTCCATGTCTCAACTTCCTTCCCACATTTCCAAATCTGCTTATTGTTCTGGGCCATATTCTGGATAATTTCATTTCACATATCCTTCATCCCACTCATTCTCTCCTCAGGTGGTCTTAACTACTGTAAAGCCTTTCCATTTGACTTTTACTATCAAGGATTGTATTTTTCATTTTGAAAGTTGTATTTGGTTCTTTCCAGGTCTTTTTAGGTTTCCTGCTCCTTGCCTATGTTTGTAAAGTTTGTCTTGTAAAAGACAACATGTTAAAAGAAATAATTTTTTAAACATGGGAACAATAATTGTTTTGTAATCTGATGATTTCAGGATTTTAGATCTTAGTGGGTCTGTTTCTGGCTGATTCTTGCTGGTGGCACCTTGCTTAGTTATTTTTAAACTGTGTCATTTTCCTGGGAAAGTTATCTGTGGGAGTTCTTTGAAGCTTAGGATGAAGGTACATGTCTCATGCCAGCAGAAACAGAAGGTAGATCTATTTAAGAAGAACAGTGCAGTCTGAAACTTAATAGGAGTGATTTGGAATTGTAGTTTCACAGTCCTTGTTCTTAAATCCTTTGAGCCATATGTCTTTTAGAACTACTTTTATTTATTTTTATTCTTAGCAAGATAACATGCCCGTATTACGTGGCACCCTATATTTTAGTACATGAATGTCTCCGCAGTGAAGAATATGCATAGTCACTTTAAGAAGGATAAATTCAACCACAAGTAGCCTCTTACCAATTCAAATTTCTACTGCCAAATGAATTTTGAAATTAATTTTATAGTTTTAAAAAATGTTCTTTTTTGTGTCACTTATACCTCCTTGAGGCTTTTTTTAAAAAAACATCTTTAGAATTCTTAGGATTTTAAAATGTGGATAAAGATTTGTGGCCCTGCGTGAGCTGCTTTAATCATGTGCTACCCTTCTTTGTAATAGTTGGTACACAGGTGAGAAATGGATCTGTCATGACTAATTGTTTGGCCATGTCAGCAAAGATAGTGCTCTCTCCCCTGGTGAATACTGTGTTAAGGTGCTTCCTCACCTGCCTGCTTTTCAAATATGATATGCTAAGACTCAAGACTGGTGATGTCAGCTAGTGGAGACTGCCTATGGTAGGATTGTAGCAATGTCTGTGTTTTTGTTTACATTTTGTAGCAATGTCAAATTTCCAGGCCCAAAGAGCATCCCAGATTATTGGGACCCCTCAGCCCTGCCGGACCCTGGCTTTAAGGTAGGGGACGCATGCTGCCTGGGGATGGAAGGGAGGGTATTCTGTAGAAGTGAATGTATAAACAGATTATGCTCTTTATACTGAGGAAGCCATAAGGCTGGGACTTGAGGGCAGGAGGGCATCAGTGGATGTAGGTTTTGCATGTTTTATTTGGTGGTAGTGGGGTTTAAGGTAAAGTGACCACCCATGAGATAGCTGTGGCTCTTCAGAGAGAGCTTGTATTATAGAAGGGGGAAGACAAGCTGTGGAATTGGCTAGAAAGGGTAGAAATAAGAAGCTTATGTGCTGGGCTTAGCAGATAAATATCAGTTTTATTAAGCAAGAAAAGGAAGAGAAACCAGGGGAGAAAGCTCTGGTCTGACACTGCCCATCTGTGTGGGGTACCTGGACTGATGTCTG
This sequence comes from Otolemur garnettii, assembly GCF_000181295.1. Lineage (NCBI taxonomy): Eukaryota > Metazoa > Chordata > Mammalia > Primates > Galagidae > Otolemur > Otolemur garnettii. Next base: position 4,814,256 of record NW_003852444.1, read on the forward strand.
GACGGCTGGCCTCTTGCTAATCACTGTGCAAACAGAGTTTTACTCCCTATCCTGGGCGGACTTATCTCATTGAGCTTGTGTGAAGCACAGACAGTAACAATGCAGGCAGGATGTGCTAAGGGCAAGAGGAATTCAGACATGTTTGTTAACACTAACTGCCTGGTCCTGTAGACTAGGTAGTCCAACCTGTGTCTTTGACCTTTCTGGGACACAGAAAAGCAGGGACATCCTGAGGACACCCAGGATACCTGGCTTAAGCATCATGTGTCTGTCTTTAGCACTGGTTTCACAGTAATCAAGAAGAAAGTGATAACAGTTTACAGATAAGTCCTCAACATCATCAACAGGTTCTTGGGAACTGACTTTACATGAAAGGAAGTGCTATGTAACGAAACATATCTTGTTGTGTGGTATAAACAAGAGCTCAGTCCTTGCAGCTGCAGTGCATTGTTTTGCTTAAAGCTGCAGTTTCTAAGAGCCTGTCTCCTATGCTTGGAGACTCACACTGGGGAGAGGGGAACGTACTCAGCACCATCACTTTCTGGGCTTTGGTCCTTCTGTAGTTCTAGGATTTACGAGCAGCCTTGGGAAGGGATTGATCTTTATTCTGCACTTTGACGATAACTTATGAAAAACATTTGCTCCTTGCAGAAGATCACCCTCAGTTCTTCCTCAGAAGAGTATCAGAAGGTTTGGAACCTCTTTAACCGCACACTGCCTTTCTACTTTGTTCAGAAGATTGAGCGAATCCAGAACCTGGCCCTCTGGGAGGTCTACCAGTGGTGCGTGGGTGTTCACGCTTGGTGGGCTGGTAGCTGTGTCCCCTCATACTGGTTAGGAAAACGTGGCTTGGGCCTCCAGGAGAGTCTGAGCAGCAGCCACTGCCCACCCAGGGCTGCCACATGGCAGGTGCTGTGTGTGTACTCACCCATCCTCAGGGTGGTTGGCTGGTGCATCCATTATAAAGATGAGAGCACTGAGGCTTCCCAGAGCTTATCTCTCATTCCTGTTCACAACTTGCAGCAAAGCCGGTACTCTCACCCATTCTGCCTCCCTGAACACCATGGGGATGGGGCTGCACAGCCCACCCATGCCCTCAGCCCTGGGAACATAGGCTGTAGCTGGAGAGCAGGGGCCTCTGTATTGTATATGAGGACTGTCATGTCTTGGGGTACCCAGGCACTTGTTTGTATGGGGAGGCAACCCACATCAGGTCACCATGATAGGCTGGGGGGTCCTACTAATTTATCCCCATGTGGGGTGGGGATGGTGTCATCTGCACTCTGTGCATAGTGATGAAGTCAGGGTAGCGGCAGAGAGGAGGAGGATGGCCCCACCAACTAGCAGCTTTGCCATGCTCCTCCAGCTTCCTAGGCTTAGCTCCCCCCAGGATTAAGTGGGGAGATGAGTTGCACCCACTTTCCAATGGCTCTCTGCTTTTGGAGTCCAAGGAACCACTGGAGGCCCAGAGCTGTGAGGCAGGACTTTCACTGGTACTGTACCATGCCCCACCTTCTTCCCTATTCCCTGGCCCGTGGCTAGAGCCTCATGGGCCTGGCCAGGGCAGCCCATGGCCTGCATGCCCTGGTCTCAGGACACTTCTGGCACTTTGGCATAATGTAGTTTCTTGGGTCAGGTCTGCTATATTTGGTAGCTTACCCCTCTGCCCTCAACACCTGTTCTGTGATTCTAGGCAAAAAGGCCAGATGCAGAAGCAAAATGGAGGGAAGGTAGTAGATGAGAGGCAGCTGTTCCATGGTACCAGTGCCAGCTTCGTGGATGCCATCTGCCAGCAGAACTTTGACTGGAGGGTCTGTGGTCTTCATGGTACTTCCTATGGCAAGGGTAAGGCAAAACTGACCTTCAGCAGCAGAACCCCATGTTCCTCGCCCTGGGCCTGGGAAGCTATTTGAAGTAGACCAATCTGGGAGAGGGCAAGGTGGGCCTGCTTGAGCTGAGAGCAGGGTCTGACTCAGTGAGTGGTGGCGCCTGGCCCTCTAGGGATGCTTGCTGGCCACACCTTGCCCTGACTGCTCTGTGTGCGTGCAGGAGCTCAGCTCTAGATGTGGGCAGGGTAGGCCTGCCTGGGCTTTGGGGTATTGCCTCCTGTGGGGCAGAGGCCCTGGGAGTGGTGACAGTTGGGAGAGGAGGTGGAACACCTTCACAGCCCTGGGCTGTGCTTTCATGATCTCCTTAGAATAGACACCTAAAAACCTCTGAGACACTCAGACATGTACTCTAATCTGAGTATCTGAAAGTTTTTCTGTCTTAGTTTTAACCTTTATCTGAAAATAATTTCAAACTCAGATGAAATTTATAAGAATATAGAAAAACTTTTATATAAATTTTACCTAGATTCATAAGTTTTAACATTTTGCTACTCCTCTCTTTTTCTTCTTTTTTTTTTTCCTGAACCATTTGCAAGTAGGTAGCACATATCATCCCCCTTCACTCTAATGCAACCTAAGAAAAGGGGTGTTGTCATCTTCTGTAACCACAATATGGTCACCAGGTTTAGGAATTGTGCTAGCCTGCAGCCCGTTTTCCAGCTCATCACTCCCCTATCTGTGTTAGTCTGGTGTAGTGAGAGCCTGGGGTAGAGGTGGGCAGCACTGGGGTAGTTTTATGACCCTGAATGCATGGGTGGCAGCTTCCAGCTCAGGTTCCCATTTGACAAGACTCGTGACATCAGGCTGCTGGTGTCTTAAGGGTGGTTCCACATGTGGGGTCTTGAGGTTGGGTAGGGCAGCTTTGTTTTATAGCTTAGGAAACTGAGGTTCAAAGGGTACGGTAGCAACATGCCCAGAGCCCGTTAGGTTTGGTGTGACGGATTAGGAACTTGAAAGGAGTTTTCTGTTTGGTGACTCCTTCACGAGGAAGGATGGAAAAAGGAGAGGGAGAATGGGAAATTTGGTGATGGAAGAGCAGAGGCCAGTGGCATGTGCATTGCCTGGACACTGTTCTCCCCTTCTCAGCTGACCCCCTAGATGCTCAGCTGAGCTCGTGCGTGTCATTTCAGGGAGCTACTTTGCCCGTGATGCTGCATATTCTCACCACTACAGCAAATCTGACACACACTCCCACATGATGTTCCTGGCACGGGTACTGGTGGGTGAATTCGTCAGGGGCAGTGCCTCCTTTGTCCGCCCTCCTGCCAAGGAAGGCCAGAGCAACATCTTCTATGACAGCTGCGTGAACAGTGTGTCTGACCCCTCCATCTTCGTAGTCTTCGAGAAGCACCAGGTCTACCCAGAGTACCTCATCCAGTACACCACCTCCACCAAGCCCTCGCCTGGGCCTTCTGTCCTGCTTGCCCTGGGCTCCTTGTTTGGCAGCCGCCAATGAGGGGTGTACCAAATCTTAGGCCTTCCGGGCTGATCTTCCCTGAAACAGCTAAATAGCCTATGGGATTAGATTTTTTTTTCTTTCTTTCTTTTTTTTTTTTTTACAAAAAATCTTTTAATGAACTGTTTGTTAAATGTTGACTTCTCAATGAAGTTACAGTCTTAATCTCTGATAATGGTTTCATTTTTAGTCACTTTTGGGCTTGCTGGTGGGCTAACTGGTAGTGATTGTTAGGTGAGTCCACTTTTGCTTTTTAATAATGTGTTAAAGTTTTATTTTTTACTCTCTTTGTTGACTTTGCTGCTTACTGGCACCAGGCACAGTATTTCTAGACACGGTTTTATGGATTTGTTTTAATGTTTTAAGAATTTTCATCTCTGCAAAGACTCAGTTTTTCAGGGTGTCATGGCATCTGTTTTAATTTTTGTCAGGATGACTCAGTAGCTATTTGTTCACAGCCCTAGGGTGGGCCTAGAGCTGCACAGTTACTTCTTCCTGTGGCTCAGGCATGACCCAGGCAGCTCTGCGGCTGCTACTCCTGGTTGCTGTGTTTTGCGTTGTCAGAACAGGTGGCTAATGTTTGGTGCCATTGAGTCCCTACTGGCTCCCCTGGTCCTGGTGGGGGTCAGCCATCACTCAGAAGGAGCAGATCTATCCTGGCAGGTGATGTGGGTTAGTAGCTCCCCTCAAGGACCCCTCAAGACTTGGTCCATGAGTGCCCATAGCCACATCTCCTAAGGTTTAGAACCTAAACACACTGGACATGCACCTATTGTGGGTTTTAACATCCCTGTGAGATTGAATACTTGTGCTGCAAATGTCACAAAGAGTATGGAAATAAAAGAATATTTATCTAAAGTAGATGAAGACTGAAGCTCATTCTTTACTATTTATTGAATATCTGCTGGGTACCAGGCATTTTTCTGTATGCCAGGGATTATCTTCGTTTGAGCTGCTATAATAGAATACCATAGTCTGGGGTGGCTTACAAACAGCAAGTTTTTATTTCTCACAGTTCTGGAGGCTGGGAAGTCCAAGGTCCTGCATCCTCATAGGTTCAGTGTCTGCTAATTTGTAAACTCACATGGTAAAAGGGGTGAGAGGTCTCTCTGGGGCCTCTTTTTTAAGGGCACTGATGCCGTCCATGAGGTTCTGCCCTTGTTATCTAATCACCTTTCAAAAGAATTATCTACTTAAAGATAATATTTAAACGAGTTTAGGAGGACTTAAACATACAGACCACAGCAGGGTATAGCAGCTGATGCCACTGGCCTCAGTAGGGCTGTGTGTGGTCCAGCTAGCAGAAGGCTGGCAGGGTGGCTCCCTGTCACCAGGCCATCTGTCCCTGAGGTCCAGTCCTTAGGTGTGGGCTGCCCTCCTTACCAATGCCCACTTGGCTTCCTGGTGGATGCATCTGCTGGTGACTTACTGCCTTTACTTCAATTGGTTTGTTCTGTAGTTCTCAGATCTAGGACTGTTTTATGAGTTTTTCTACTTTGGAGGGATCTGAAACCTTACACAGACAAGTGCTGTCAGGCCAGAGGAGAGTGAGTTAAAAAACTGGATGAATGAAGAAGCAACAATACAATCTTACCCATCAGCAGGGCCAGCCTCAGGGTTGAAATGTGGTATGATTTTTGGAACCCCTTCAAATTTTCCCCATGGCCTAACCAATCTTTCCATTTCATTCATTGCTTTTTTTGTTTTGTTTTTAAAGAGAGTCTCACTCTGTCTATTAGACTGGAGTGTAGAGTGTGATCCTCTGACTTGGGCTCCAGCAATTCTCCTGTCTTAGCTTATCTAACTGCTGGGACTACAGGTGAGTGCCACCATGTCCTCCTAATTTTTGTATTTTTTAGAGCAATAGGGGTCTCCTTATGTTGCCCAACTGGTCTCGAACTTCTGGCCTCAAAGACCCTCCTACCTTGGCCTCCCAGAATACAGGAATGATAGGCCTGAGCCACCCTGCCTGGCCTCATTCATTGCTTTTGACTCAGCCATTGATCCTGCAGCAGTGTAGTTCGTTGAGGGCGTAGGGGTGTCAGAGAGAAGCATTGGCTTGGATGTGTGCCTGTTATTAAAGTCTTTTTTTTTTTTTTTTTTTTTTTGGTATGAAAGGTCTTTATTGGGGGAGGGGAGGCTGCAGAGCAGCACCAACGAGGAGAGAAAAAAAAAAAAAGAGATGAGGAGAGAGTGGAGAAGAGAAGAGAGAGAGGGAGAGTAGAGAATAGTGAGGTGGGAGAGGGGAAAAAGAGCTTAAAGTCTTAACTGTAGGTTAACTGACCCTGTGATTTTTAACCATCTGGCTGCTAGGAGCTGAGGAATCATGAGAAGTAAGAATCATGTGAGCATGTATGGGAAGAATAACCAGAAAAATCAGGTGGGAGGTGATAAAATGCTCCAGAAAAGTTCAATGAGCTATAAGGATGGCAGTGACCGCTGCTCCATGGTCACTGGTCACTTGGTGAACCTTGAGAAAACAAGTGAGAAAGAACAACTACCTGGGCAGTGCTAGGGAAGGATGGGACCCATGTGGCCAGGTTGCTTGATGGAGTGGCATGGAAGCTGCTCCTGTGGGCACAGGATAGGGGAGGGTATTGTAAAGGGAAGGAGTTACAGTGACCGTAAGTCTCATGACGTTTGGTGCAAAGTGGTGGTGGGGGAGGGGGTCCAGAGAAGGTGTGTGTGTAGGCAATTGACCATGAGTATCTGTGAGGACCTAGCTGGGATCTAGGCAGTGCAGTTCCTACTATTTCCTGCCCTGTGTTGGCTGGTGTGGGGTATGAACAGTGGGATTTACACAGAGGTGTGGATTGGTGGGTTCAGACAGGCAAAGTGCTGGGAGTCCAGTAGGGCTATAGGCTGAAGATGGTAACCACGTGGGCAGGGAATGTGAGGGGAGCCAGGACTATGCTCCCAGCAAGGAGCTAAGGGCTTAAGTGGGCCCATCTGTAGGCTAAGGTTCTACAGTGGCCACAGAGAGGACAGGATTGGGGGCCAAGCAGGGCAGCCAGGGAGTCAGACAGGTCTCCAGGAGCAGATGGTTTTTGTTTTTTGTTTTTTTTCAGTGAGTGAGCCCAGGGCCAGGCATCACAGAGGTACCGGGTTATAGAGAATAGCAGGTGGTGGCATCCAGGGCATGGAGAGGGCTGAGTGACAGTCCTGGACCTCTGAGCGGATGGGTGATCGAGACATAGTGGCTCCTGGGCCTGGCACAGTGCTGGGAGTGAGGCTGCCTCCTCCCTCTGGAGAGGTCAGAAAGGGAGAGGAGGGGCCCTGCCGGGAAGGCTACTGGGGAAGCCTTGGGCTAAAGTGGGGTTGGGGGGGGGACCAAACAGGTAGGGCAGCCCCCACAGCAGTGACCATAGCCAACATTTTCTAAAGGTGCAGTGTCAGCACTTGGGTGTCCCACAAAGGGCTTAAAGATTCTGACTGAGATTTTCTGCATGTAACATTTAACCCCTTAAAGTTGCTCAGAGGTCAAAGAACAGAGGCTGCCCTAGGCTAGCCTCCCTGTTTCACAGAGAAGAAAGTGAGGCACAGGAGATGGAGGTGGAAAGTCCTACCTCAACCACACAGCTGTTGGTGGCAGATCTAGTTTGCAAGTGCTCAGCCATGCAATAATTACTTTTACTAAAATTCACCTCTCTTTGATCAAAGTTAAGAAAAGTTACAGCGCTCCTTCAGAGAAAGAGAACATTTCAACTTCAGCCTATATAATTTTTCTGCCTATTGAAACTTACCATAAACTTGTTACTAACTTACCTAGGAAAATCAAATATAATAAAGTTTTGAAAACACTTCTGAGTTTGAACTTCAGATGAATGTCATTCTCTTAAGACAGTGCACAAGAAACTGAAAAAGCCACCAACTGGGGCCATCCGGACAGGCTTACCTGAGTGTCCTCATGTCCCTTGCACTATAGAGTCCTTCCAACCTGAGGCAAAAACTTCCTTTAAAATCCCATGTTTGTGGTAATGTCACAACTAAGTGCAACCAAAGTTTATTTAGCATTTAGGAAATGTTAACATAAATAACCTTTTTAATACTTGCATGCCAGGTATTCTTTTAATCACTTTGGTGACTTCTTTTCCCCCAAATCTCAATTTCCATGTCAGGGTTCTTTGGAACTGGAGATAACACTGACTCACAAGTATCACAGTCACAAGATGCCTCTCCCTCCCCGGCAGTATTCTGAGTCAGCGGGGCACGATCTTGACATAGACACCGTTTTTTGGACCTAGGGCAGATTTGGATTCTAGTTGCAGCGGCACCTAAAATAGAAGAAATTAAAATATGTGTCTAAGTTAACCTTATCTATGCTCCAGAACTGGGCCTGAGACAGGCTTGTGGAAATTTGGCTATGAACTAAAGGATGGCCAGGCTAGGAGTGAGCAAGGAACTGCCTCCAATTGGACAGTTACTGGAAAAACCAACGAAGCTACCTTCTGGGGACTGACATGAAGCACATTGTTAATGAGTAACATTAACACCCCCTTTCCCATGTTAGTGAAATGCCCAGGCCAAGAGTGTGTTTTGTCCTGCATTTATCCACCTGGTGAGGCTGGGTAAGAGGTAGCATCTCACCCTGCAAATGAAGAATGGAGGTTCAAGAAGGCCATGTAACTTGTCCACGGTCACACAACTGGCATGGAGAGCAAAGCCCTCAATTCTGACTTTCAACCACTCTAACCCTCCTTGCTGTTCCCTCCTCACCCAGCTTCCCGGTGCTAGCCCCGTAACTAAGAAGAGTGAGTTGGTGCAGTTGCTCACGAATACTATGGTCTGGCCTTGCTGATGTCCAGAAAACTTTCCCATGTCCAACTTCAAAGGCAGAGTTGAGGGCAGACTGGGGGCTTCGAAGAAAAGCCAAAGACTCAAGAAGCTGGGTTTCCCCTGGAGCTGTGTGTAAAATGATGATTCCCCAGTTGATGTGAACCCTTCACTGCAAAGAATCTCCAGAGCCTTAATGTGGGAGCTTGCAGGCTGTTTTGGATGCCTTTGAGGGTTGTGGGACAAGAGGTGAGTTAAAATGCCCAAGAAATAAGAAGGTATAGACCTATGCCTTGAAAGCTTGCACTGTGGTCAGTGCAAATCAGAGACCGAGTTTTTTTCTTTGATTTGATTATAATTAAAATGTGAATATCCACAAGTGGCTAATTCCAGATGAATTTGAAATACTACAGAAGTTCAGAAAAGGAGAGGTCAGTCTGGGCTGGCACAGTCAAGGGAGGGCTTCTTGGAGGAACTTGCCTACAGTGGTCCAACTGGGGGTAGTTCCTTCCTCATTCCTAACCTGGCCATCCATTAGTTCACAGCCTAATCTCCACAAGCCTGCCTCAGGCCCAGTTCTGAGCTAGGAATTGGAGATGTGTGAGTGGGGCCAAAGAAGCTCATAGAGCGTGGGATTAGACAGGAGGCTGGAGGACATCCCACGTGGATATCTGCAGCCTGAGCAGATTTGGAGGCTGAGGAACTCTCCAGGAGTGGGAAGTTAGGGTGGGGAACTTAGAGTGGGCTCAGCCCCGACTGGAATTCTGAATGATTTCTTCCTGGACCCAGCAGGCCCAGGGACACATGGCTGGGTCCTGAGCTGGGGAGTGCCAGTTATAAGCAGCATTTGGGACACTGGTCTGACTGCTGCACCATATGTCCCCTCCTATCAAGGGGAAATGAGACCAACCCCCAGATGAAGTCCTAAGACATGAAATACCAGAGAGGCAGTCTCCTTTCTCTGCTACCTGCTCTCTCTTGCTGTGGCTTTGTGCTGCCAACTCCCCCCCCCCCCCCCGTGGACATTTTCACTTGCATTCACCCAATTGTTCTGTTCCCCAATCAAGCTCATTATTCTTCCAGGACCAACAGCTAGTCCCAGTTTCTCTGTCAGAGGCACTGCCAATCTCTGAATCTAGAGTTGTCACTCTCTGTCACTGTGTCCTTATCATCTGTCTCCTCAGGCCCTCCTGTCCAGCTGTGCAGCTGTACAGGTGGCTACCTGAGGTGGGACCCAGATGACATTGTGTGGAGAGGCAGCAGGATGTAGAGGGAAGCAGGAGGGCTTGGGAGTGAGCAAGATCTGGATGAGAATACCATTTCTACACCCTCTGGCTTTTCATCCATTTGTTCATTAACATTTGTTGAATGAATGAGTGAGCACCTGGAACATGCCTGGCACTAAGGTAGATGCTGGAGGGTCCCACAGGACATATGTCAGGCTGTGTCCCCACCCTCACAGAGGCTGCAGTCCAGCTGTGTGACCTCAGGCAAGTTACTTAACCTCTTTGAACTTTGGTTCCCAACTGAAGAATGGGAATATTAATGCCCTCTACACGATTGCTGTAAGCAAGCCCCCTGGTGTGCCAGACACTTACCTGAGCACATGGGTAACTCACCTAACTCTCACACTACATTAACAGGTGCGGGGTGTTGTTACTATTACCATCACTCTTTTACAGATCAATAAACTGAGGACTTAGCTCACTCAAGTTCACTGCAGAGCCCCATGCCACCCCAGGCTGGCCCAGTAACCACCCCTTGCCCCAGAGCACTGGGCCTCACCTGAGTCTTGGGGCAGACCTGGAACCGGAACTTGCTCAGGATGTGGAGCAGTGTCAGCTTGACCTCCAGCAGCCCCAGCCGCACCCCGAGGCAGCTCCGGGGCCCAGCCCCGAAGGGCAGGTACGTGAAAGGCTGCCGCTGCTGCTGTGCCTCATCCGTGAACCTGAAGGTGCAAGTGGTCAGGGCTGGCCCAGGACACCTATTCCCTTCCCTCTGCAGCTTCATCTGACACTTTCCTCCAGGAAGGTGTAGCCCCTTGGTGAAATCCCCACTCTCAATGCTGTCTTGCATAGCCCCAGGCACTGCTGGATTCAGAGAATCACTGGACTGTCAACAACGCCCTCCTGCCTCTCCTTGTGAGGGCATGGTGATCACAGCCCTCACTAGGGCCAGGGCCACCTGGCTACACCCCTTCTCATCCAGAAGAAGATCCAGCCATTGCCGCAAACTTCCTAAGCACAGTCCCAGGCACCTTGGCACCTACCATCCCTCCCTGGGGGCTGTGTCCTGTTATTTCCCCCCAGTGTCTCTCAAAACACACTGGCAGCCACCACCTGGAAGCTGCAGCATTTTGAGGGATGGAGGCCTTTCCTCAGAGCTGCTAAGTCTGTTACCAAATTGCAGCATTTGCCTGTCACATGTGCTCAGGGGACACTCTTACTACCACTGTACTTCACTGTGCCTGTGGCTGCCATATTTACAGGAGCAGCTGGCAAGGGAATACTAATCACCTAGACTCCCTCTGCCCACATTTTCCCAGTGACTGGGCTATAGAGTAGGGACGGGTTCAGTTGGAGCTATTAAAGGTGCAAGAACCACTGCTGCCTGTCCAGCCCTGCCTTTGTCAGATCACACAGGGAAGGGACATTGACCCGTTCTGATGAGAACTGGGACAGGGGATGCCTGCTCAGGCATTTCCAATCCAAAATCTTAGAAATGAAATTTGACAAGGACTAAATCTGTGGAGGTGATAGGAAGGTCTACTACGAGATCTCATAAATTTAGAGTGCTGGAGAAATTTAGCTGATACTACTGTTTTGGCAAAGCTGCCAATTTTTCTTTTCTTTTTTTTCGTTCCACACTGTTGCCCAGGCTAGAGTGCTATGGCATCAGGCTAGCTCAACAGTAATCTTAGACTCATGGGTTCAAGTGAACCTCCTGCCTCAGCCTCCTGAGTAGCTGGGACTACAGGTGCCCAGTACTATGCCCAGCCAATTTTTCTATTTTTAACAGAGATGGAGTCTTGCTCTTGCTGAGGCTGGTCTCCAACTCCTAAGCTCAAGGGATCCAACTCGGCCTCTCAGAGTGTTAGGAGTAAAGATATAAGCCACTGTGCCTGGCCAAAGCCACCAATTTTCTTTTTTATTATTGTTGGGGATTCATTGAGGGTACAAAGAACCTGGCTACAATGATTGCATTTGTTGGGTAAAGTCCCTCTTCTAAGTGTGTCCCAAAAGCCACCATTTTTTAATTTTTATTTATTTAATTTGAATTTTTTTTTTTTTTGAGACAGTGTCTTACTATGTCACCTTCGGTAGAGTGCAGTGGTGTCACAGCTCACAGTAACTTTAAACTCTTGGGCTTAAGCGATTCTCTTGCCTCAACCTCCCAAATAGTTGGGATTATAGGTGCCCACCACAACCCCCAGCTATTTTTTTTGGTTGCAGTTGTCATTGTTGTTTAGCAGGTCCGGGCTGAGTTTGAACCCGCCTGCCTTGGTATATGTGGCCAGTGCCTTAACCACTAAGCTATGGGCGCCAGCCAGAAAACCACTATTTTTTTTAAACAAGGAACTGTTTTGTTACTTTCCAGTGTATACCCAAAATACAATCCTGTGTCTTGTGTCCTGTCGTGAACCAACAGAAGACAACTTTTGGAATTGCTTTGTTTCTTGCATGCAGTGCTGCTAAAAGGCTAAATCTTTGGATTCCTTTTGGAACTTCTAAAAATAGTAGTTATTTCCTTTGGAAATTAAGCTTTGCTAACATCAATCTGAATTACCATAACTTTTTGATGTTTTGGGGAACAACTCTGCTCACTCTGTGCCTCCTAGCTAAGGCCTCTATTGCTAACACACATTCAGTATCTCTCCAGGCACAGTGGTTCTCAACCTGTGGGTCACAACCCCTTTGTAACAATGAAAATACATCCGGCATTAGGAAAGTTGAGAACCACTGCTCCAGGGCCATCGATCAGGGATAGCACTCACCTCTCAGGGTTGAAGATCTCAGGGCTTGGCCAGTGCTCCGGGTCATGGTGCAGGGCGCCCACAGCCATCTCCAGCACAGTGCCTGCAGGGATACGCCGCCCCAGCACCTCCAAGTCCTGAGCTGCTTCCCGGGTGAACCTGTGGATGACAGGGGGATGCAGAGTCAGTCCAGAGGAGGACTTGGGAAGTCGGGGGGGGGGGGTCTGAGTTTGCAGCTGTGCAGGCATGGAGTGTGAACAAAGCTAGGGGACAGGGGCTCAGGGTGACCCAGAAGAGGCAGTGCTTCCTCACATTGACCCTCACTGCCCAGGAGCCTACAGTTAGTCCCCTGGGCTCTTCAAACGTGCTTGGCCCTTGGTGAAAATGCACTCCTCCCTGCACCTGGTGTTGAGGTGCAATGGTGCCTTGGAGGGACCTATTTCTGGGGGGATCTTGCAGGGTTATTCCCTGGCTCCTACCTCCCTTAGCTTCCCATTTGCAATCAAGCCTCTTTAAATTGCCCCCCACATCCCCTTGCTCCCTCTTCTTCTGTGTCACGGGCCAGCCCAGCTGTCTGGCTGCTGCCCTCAATGTTTGCATAGTGAAGTTGTACTTGGGCTTCAGTGCTGACCACGCCTCACCCAAGTCTAACTGCTTAGGGGGTGGCTTTGGAACCACCAGCCAGTTTCCCAGCTCAGGTCTCCTTCATGAGGCCTGTCTCTGATGGCCATCCTTGGTTCCTTATCTCATCACAATTTCTTATAAAAAACACCCACTATTCAAGAAAACGTGAGCAGGTCTCTATTCCTTGTGACTCGAAAACCCACCACAACTAAGCCTCATCTTGGTGGCTGTGACCCCTCAGTTCTCAAGGGAGACCCGTCAGTCTCCCAAGAATGGAGTCTACCTGTAGGAATATAATTCAACCCTCAGGACTGAGTATTGAGACCACCTATGTCAATATGACTTCCTATCTGTTCCAGCAAATTCTTGCCCAGGAAGATGAGACTCTAAAACTAAATCAAGAAATAACATCACTGTTTGCGTCAGGAAATTAATGCAAACTAATAACAACTGAGCAAACAGCTTTCCTATCAGGACAATGGGTTGCTGGCTTGTGCAAGAGATTCACTTACCAGATGGCAGCTGTGCCGGGCAAGTCTCCCTTCAACTCGCCTATGTGTACCCACTAATTTCTAGACCATTATGTCATGAATTTTGCCCAATTTCAATTTCCTGCCATGAAAAACCTACCTTAAATGTCTTCAGCCCCGACTCCAAACCCTATACACACCCCGCCCTGCTTTCTCAGTCAGTTTCTGTCCCTCAAAACATGCTCACTCTTCAGACCTACACACAATCTTCCATAAACAAAATTAGAGGTGGGGGGCCAAAGAACCCTTTTCCTCAATTTAGGATACAAAAATGTAGGCTTTTGGACATTTACTGTCTAGCACAAGCTCCTGAGTACTCTGGTCATAATTTACTTAGCGTTTTAAAGATGAGATAGAGCCTTTCAGGACAAGAGCAAAGTGACAGCAAATAGTTGCTTCTTCATCGCTCCCCCCTTACACTGCCTCCCCGCCCCCGAGACTGCTGTGACTATAGCGCTAGGTTGAGAAGTTCCTCTCTGATTCAGCGTCACCCCACTTCTTATGGATCTCTCCCACATAAGGAGACAAAGCCCACCTCCCACCCTACTCACCTGTCAGACCTCAGGTAACATGAGCACTGGGAGGTGATGCCAGTCATGGCCTCTGCCAAGACTCGGCCTTGAGTTACCTATGTAGAAAAAGCCACATTCCAACATGGCTGGAATCCTGGGGGGAGTGCGTGTACCCCCTACACACAAACTTCCACCCTGCCTGTGACCATAGCACCCGCAAGTGCCTGGAGCAGATGGAAAATACTCTGAGAGTTAAATCTGTAACAATAGGGCATGAGGGCATCTGACCAGGTCAGCACAATAATAATAATTCTGGAATGTTTTAATGCCAGAGTTGGTCCTGGTGAGGTTGGTTTATCTCTTTACTTGTTTCTTATTTTATTGAGATAAAATATATATAACATAACATTTCCCATTTTAACCATTTGAAGTGCATAACTCTATGGCATTAAGTACATACATTGCTGTGCAACCATCACCACCATCTGTCTCCAGAACTTTTTCATCTTCCTCAACCAAAATTCTGTGCCTGTTAAACACTGATTCTGAGTTGTCCCCCTCACCCCACCCAAGGCCCTGGAAACCACCATTCTACTCTGTGTCTATATAATCTGATGCTCTGGGTAAGTCCCGGTGAGGTTTTACCTAAAGGAAATTTGGTCTGTATCACCACAGACAGCCTCTTCTGTTGGAGAGGAAAGCGTCTGACCAAGATTGTTTATTTTACCCAATGGTATAATTTCTTTTATGAATTATTTATATTTAAAGGATAGACTTTGTGTTCTGCCTATGAACATAAAACTTCTGGAAGAATGCCTAAGCTTGCACCGTTATCTCCTCTAGGGGACAGCACTGGCCTAGAGGATGGCTGGGGTCCCAGGGGTTCTTTTTCTTTGTATCCTTTATTGTTTAGGATTCCAAAAAAATTATTTATTTATTTATTCATTTATTTTTGAGACAGGGTTTTGCTCTGTTACCTGGGCTAGAATGTTTTTTTTAAGTATAAATATGTTCTTTTGGTAATATAAACATTGAAAATAATTCTATACTAGTTTTTACTTCAAGTTATATATGGGATTGGGCTTCTCTAAATATCTTAGAGAATTACAGTCATTACACTAATTATAGCTATGCCCTGCTCCTGCTTATAAAAAATATTAAGAATAACCCATGGCTCCTGACCACATTCATGTCTGTGTTATGAGCCTTTCCCATAAACAGTCAGGAAGAATGACAGGCCAGGGTGGTAGGAACCCATCAGACCCCAAGTGATGAAAGCAATTCCTCTGTGCCAGTGGCCAACAGCAGCACTGAATCTGGACAGGCAGATGGGCTGTGATGTCTATACCCCTAGTTCCAAAGGGGGTCAGATAAGGGTGTTCCCTGACTCTTGCTTTTTCATCTTTACTGGAGACAGCTTGGACTTGGATACAGGACCTGGGAAGCAGGAAAATAGGCCTTCCCTTCTCTGTGCTGCTGGGCCTCCTGTCCAGCTCGACCAGGCCCCAGGAGAGGCCAGCAACATCTGCTACTGTGCAGTGCGGAAGCCGACTCGCATCAGTCACACTTGAGACGCATTATGTTTTCCACAAGGGCTGTTCTGAGTTTCTTGTATGGATAAGTCAAGTTGTGCCGGTGCTTGGGAAAAGTCAACATGCTTTTATGAGAGAAAATAATCAAATCGAATCAAATGCTCACTCTCCCTGCACTCCCTCTCACATCCTTTGCACAGACGTGGACCATCCTCTTCCCTGGGTGAGAATGGTGCCTCTCCCTCTCTCCCATTTCTGGTGTTTGTAAACAGAAGCCAGCTGAGCCATGGGAAGAAAATGTGAACAGGTATGAGGACCTCAGCTGGACGCCCAGCGCCTCTGGCCCCTCGCCCCGCACCTGTACTGCGTGCGGCCCAGAGGACGTTGGGTTTGCTCACATACTACCCACTGGGCCTCAGCTGCTTCTGGGGGCAAGCAGAGCAGGTGTGTCCCCACTTAACCCAGGGGAGGAAATGTGCCAAGCAGTGCAGAGCTCCCCCGGGACCACACAGTAGAGCAAGAGCGGTTTGTTTGGTGTCCTCTGGGCACAGGACACTTTGTGCACCTTTAGGAGGGAATTTGAGCCAATTGGTCCAGATTCTCTATTTCTGTCCTGAGAGCATCAGCATCTGGGTCCCCAGAGCAACTCCTGCCCCAATTTCTTCTTGTAATTTGCTATTTCTAATGGGCCACAGCATTTGCTGAAGAACCCGTCCACTGCTTTTTTTTCCTTTTTGAGCGTGTCCCCTTTGTGACTTAACATGTCGTCTATTCTGTCTCACGTGATGAATTCTTGATTGAGTTTAGATCCAAGCAATAATGTGTTCTTTGATTGGTTTATATACTTTCCTCCCCCTGGAGGACACAGCTGTTCAGCTCAGCTGGTTTCCCCGTCTGCCAGGGGCCTTGGCCACCAAGCCCACGCCTGACCCCAGCTATTGGCCATCTCTGGGGCCCAGTAAAGGCTTCTCTCCTGTAATCAGCCATTGTTCTGTTTGATTCCTGAATGCTTTGTTTTGAACTTCATTTTACCATGTACACCAGCTGCCCGCAGTCCTCATGAAAGGAAGCTGGATATAAATCATGAAAAAAAAGATTGAGTGACAGTTGCCTTGAGGCTCCCAAGGAAATTAGGGAAGGGCTGGAACAGCGGTTCTTTTTCTTACCATTTTTATTTTTAAGATTGTTTTAGAGACAGTGTCTTGCTCTGTTACGCAGCCTAGAGAACAGTGATGGGATCATAGCTCACTGCAGAACTCCTGGGATCAAGTGATCCTCCGGCCTCAGCCTCCCAAGTAGCTGGGATTATAAGTCTTTACCACCACATCTAGCTAATTTTTAAAAGTTTTTGTAGAGTTGGAGTCTTACTATGTTGCCCAGGCTGTGCTTGAACTCCTGGGTGTAACCGGTCCTCCTGCCTCAGCCTCTCAGAACAGTGGAATTACAGGAGTGAGCCACTGCACCCAGAGAAGCACCAGCACTTAATGCTGGTGTCAGGAGAGGGTGTGGAGAGCCCCTGAGTTACTGGCCTGCTCCCCCACCAAGAGACTGCAACCCTGGGTGCTTGAGGACAATGCAATTTGAATCACCACTGGAACTTTCTCTTTGCTTTTGGACTTGAACATTTGGACAATATCTACAATCACACTATTTGTAATGTTTTTGGTTTGAAATATCGTTTTGAGATACCCTCAGATCACCTACATTTTCTCTTTAAAAATTGTAAAAGTATCTCTGTGTGGTTCGTGTGGAATATTAATTCACAGACCTGCTGAGTGGAATTTATACTGTATAGTTGGTGCTGTGCACAGCTTCCACTTATAGAACCTGAAATCTGCATCATTTCATTTTCCCTAAGAGTCTGGGGACCTGAATTAAAATGTCCTTCTCTGGGGCGGTGCCTTGTTTCGGGGAGAGTTCAAAGTGCAAGACTTAATTCCTGCTGTCACAGTACTTATAAATTGGTGTGACTGCCAGTACCTCAGTCAAATGTTGTGGTGTGGTGGGAATGGGTCCAAGAAAATAGTAAGTGCAGCTACAGCTCACAGTGCCAGGGAGGATGGCAGGGAGGAACGAGTGAGACGCGCCTGAGGCAGACGTCCTTGGTGGTGAGTTGTGTTTGAGCCCCAGGATGTGACAGGTGGGGCTGCTGGGTGGTGGGGAGGAGCTCCCAGTCCTCAGACAGTCCCCTACTGGAGTGTCAGGCCCAAGGGCAGGGCTTTCTATCTGTTTTATACACAGCTGATTTCCAGTGCTTGGTGCAAAGTAGACATTCAATAAACAGTTGCTGAATGAATGAATGAATGAACAGGCAGGGTGAATGGCAAAAGCCATCAAAGGCTAGGAGGCCAAGGCGATGGGCTTGGGTTGGAGAGGAAGGCCATGCTAAGAAAAGGCCAGTGGTGCTATGAGAAGGCCATTAACCTATAGGAAAAGGGCCAGTCATTCAGGGAGCCCTGAGGGAGGCAAAGGAACCAGAGGACTCAGACCCTGCCTTGCAGCAGCACATGTGCTTAGCAAGGCGGTACATAGGGAGGTCCAGCGAAGGCCGGCCAGGGCTGTGCGTACCTGAAAGCCGGTGGGTACATCCTCAGCGTCTCTGCGATCACCATGTCCAGGTAGGGCAGGCCTTCCTGGAGGCTGCAGTACTCAGGGGCTGCCTGGTGGAGGAGCAGTGACAAAGGAAGAAGGTCGAGTCAGCTGGAGCCTCAAAGCATTTGGTCTTTTCCATGCTCTTCAGAGTTTTGCCCCAACTTTGGCAAACATCTAAGTGAAAACCCCACGGAAGGAAAAGTATATACAGCCGGATAGCATCTGACAGCACCCTGGGTTCTGTTGTGCTTACATTTCATGGTGCCATCTGTTACTGAGATAGCGCTGTGAAATGTGGCCTGGGACTTGAGGGTCTTCTTGCATGACACAGAGAAGTTTGGTTATAAAATTGCAGCAGCAGCTCTTAGTGTTTATTAGGAGCTGATGATGTGGCTGGCTAAGAACTGTGCAGATACTACCTCGTTTGATCCTTCAACAAGCCAAGGTGATGGCTGCTTTCCCATGTCTTAGATCTGGAAACGGAGGCTCGGAGGGGCTGTCGTATGGATAGTAACTGATACGTCATATAGGGCTTTTCTTTCTTTTTTTGAGACAAGGTCTTGGTCAGTCGCCCAGGCTAGAGTGCAGTGGTGTCATAGCTCACAGCAACCTCAAACTCCTGGGCTCAAGCCATCCTCCTGCATCAGCCCTCTGAGTAGCTGGGACTAAAGGTGCCCACAGCAATGCTAGGCTAAATATCATGCAGTTAAAAGACAGTGAAATAGCAAATAAAATTAGTTTGCCACATCTATAAAAGATTAACAGTAACAGAAAACCGAAAAGCCACAATAAATCAGTAAGAAAAGATAACTCCCTAGAAAACAGGTCAAAGAATTCAAACAGGCAAAACCCAGAAGAAAAAATACAAGTTGCTGGGATGCAAACCACAAATTAAAACAATGAGATTCCATTTGTGTGTAAAATACACATATAAGATTAGAGAAAGTTGGCAAGTATTGATTAGATTTTGGGGTATGCGACCCCAAACCCAACTCCAACACAACTCCAGTACCCTGTGTTGGGGGCTCCTCACACCCCCTGGTGACCCCCCGGAGCAGCATGGCCTGAGGAGGGGCATATTTGGCAGTGAGGGTGGGACAGCATGGGGGCATGGGGTGCCTATTTGCTGCCGTGCTGGCTTCCTGGCAGAGGTGGATGCATTATCTGGTTGGTAGATGACAGCTTCACTTCATCCATTTAGGTAATGCTAATCCAGGAGTCCCGACTTAGGGAATCCCTTTCTTCTGTTCTCTCCCCTCTCCAGAGCAGCAGGGTCAAGTCCATTCTGCAGCCACCAACTTTCCAAGGGTGGGCTCTGTAGCCCTTTCCAGTCCCAGAGCTGCTATGTGGCTGCCCTGCCTGGGGTCTGAGCCAGTGTTCTCAGAGTGAGCCCCCAACAGCAGCAGTGTGGAGCCGGTCAGAGGGGAGGGTGGGGGGAGAAAGGGCAGGGCCCAGGACAGGTGGTGACTTGAAGTCCATGGTCAGTGTTTTAACTAGTCTGTTGCATACTGCCATTGAATATGATGTAGCCATTCAGTCATGTCCCTAAATTAAGCTGAAGAAAGTATCTGGAGTATAACTCCAGGTCTGTGCATGCTTATGAATGTAGAGAGCCGGGGAGTTATGTCCACTGTGTAATAAAAAATAACATCCGATTGGTTTACCCAAAGCCCTTCCATCTGCATTTCTGAGAGCTGTTCCTTCTGAAGGTTATCACTTGACTACACACTTCTCACCCCAGTTGTAGCCATCAGGTGGCTGGATGGGCATTTGAGCCATGAGAAGGGCCCTGTGCCTGCGGGGTTGCTCTGTGGTTGCTGTCTTGAGAGGCCTAGTAACTTTATCTTTGATCTGTGCTTGGACAGCAGAGTATGAAAGGATAAGAGAGCATGTGTTGAGGACTTGGAGGCACACTCCTGCCTGGCCCCACTTGTGCTGAGGCTGTTGATCTCTGGAGCCTCACCCAGCCTGGCCTGCCCCTCCCTGCCGTAGGACCAATGTTGCCCCATACTCCTGGCAGGGCCCTGGGAACAGGTATAGAGAGGGCTAGGTGGGGTACATGTGCTCCACAGCATCTCAGGGTGGGCATGGTGGGCACATCCTTGCCCCTAGATGGCTAGGTCCAGACTAGCTAAAATACTGACCATGGACTTCATGGGTCTGTGGCAGGACTGTCCAGAGGCTGTGTCTTGGTGGGGTCAAGCCACTGCCCACCCCCCGGTCCAGGTGCTGGGTTTGTCCAGAGGTTTGAAGATCTTTAAAGAGTGGGTGAGAACAGGAGATGCCTGGATTAATTTCCCTACTCCCCCCCCACTAAGTCTTGGTGCACAGGTCTCGTGGTGGCAGGGCCCTTAGGTGCCTGTGAGGGTCTGGACTCCCCCAGCCCACCCAGTATGTCTAGGCCCCAAAACATGCCTCCCCTCCCTGGTGCATTATCTAAAACTAAAGGAGTTGCAGAAATATATATATATATATATATAAGCATAGAAAACTTTATCTCAAAAAGAAAGAGAAACCAGATGGTGTTGGTTCCCCAAATAAAGTTGTACGGGTTGTAAGTTGTCAAAGTTTGTCAAAGAAAGAAAACTCTAAAGTTTAGCTAAGGGGACTTTGTATTATGGAATCAAAGCCTTCTTTTATTCTTTCTTGGGATGGGCATTTTACTGTTTTTCTGAGCTTTTAGCTCAAGATACATACATAAAGGTGATCTTGCCCATGTTGCTGCATGTTAGAACCAGCTGGATTTTAAAATAATTTTTAATATATATATGGGCCCCACTCCCCAGGAAGTGGAGTTTTGGCCTCAGGTGGGGCCTGGGCACTGGTTCTGCTTGTAAAACCCCCTCGCTGATCTAATGTGCAGCCGGGGGTGTGGGAACCACTACACTAGTCTTTTCCCCTGTCTGAGACTCACCCTGGCACTTCTCCACACTGAGAGAGTCACACCCCCATGTCTGAGTCTAATCTAGCTAGACAAGGAACTTCCCGTCCCTATGCCACTTTCAGGAACTTCGGGGACAAAGGAGACCTGAGGAATCCTCCAGCAGAGGGCAGCAAGCACATGGCAAATGAGGACTCTCCAGTCCCCGAGAAGGACCTTAGAAATCACTGCATCCAAATTCTTCATGATAGAGATGAGAAAAACGAGACTCCGAGTGTGCAGGACTGTGAACCCAACGGCTCACAAATAGAGCTTGTTCTAAGTGTCCTTATTCATTCAGCCGTCCCTCAATGAACACCTTGTGAGAGTCAGGTGCTGGGCTAGGGGCCAAGATTCGAAAATGATGAAGTCTTTGCCAGCTGGGGATTCTGATTTCTACGGAAATCATTATACTGATGTGTAAAGTGTTACAGAACCGGCTTACGGGAATTTGAAAACTGGTTCTGTTTGGGAGATCATTCATTCACTTATTTAGGGGATACGTGCAACGTTGGTGAATACTACTGACCAGGCACTGTGTAAGGAGGCCCAGGAACAGTACTTCAAAACACAACTTCTTGGAGCTTCTAGTCTATCAAGATACAGACAAGTGGATGAGGGTGGGACATATCTGGGATTTGGGAAAGCTGCCAGGAGAAAGCAAGGTCTAGGCTGAGATCTTTATGATGAGTAAGACTAGGCCATGAATAGCGGGTGGGCTTGCTTGGATGCTGATTTAAGCAAACCAATCTAAAACAAAAAGTATAGGCCAAGCATTGGGCTCACATCTGTAATCTCAGTATTTTGGAAGGCTGAGGAAGGAGGATCACTGGAGGAGTTAGAGGCTGCAGTGAAGTATGATTTTTCAATCAGGGAACTTTGAACCCAACAGGATATTTGATGCTCTTAAGGAATTATGGTTGATTTTGTTTTTAATGTGAAGGTATTGTGTTGTGTTTTAAAGAAGAGAGGCTATCTCTCCAAAATGTATAGTGAAGTATTTACAGATGACATGATCTGATGTCTGGGATTGAAAAAAATCAAAAGTGGAGGAAGGGTGGGGAAAGGAGTGAAACCACAGTGGCCAGCCCTTGATCATAGTCAAGCCAGCTGAGAGGTAACGACATAAGACTACACTCAACTGCCCTTCCAAACGGTGGATGTTATAGTTTCCCATAATAAAAAGTGGAAATGCTAAATAACAGTTTAAGTAATCCTGGTGTATGGGCCAGAGTATGTGAAGACTCTAAGATGTGTCAAAAGGATTAAGAATAGTTTTGTCCGGCTGGCTGAGGGGGAGGCAGGACCTGGACCGGGATGGACAGTGTTTACCAGGCACAGAGGGTGGAAGGGCATCCCTTCTGGGCTTTGGCATCTAAAAGACATGAACAAATGATATTTTGTTTGGGGGAAGAAGATAAAATTAGTTTGAATGAAGGATGAAGAAGGAAAGCTTAGTGAAGAAAGTGCTTTTCCTGGGAAGGAAAGCCTGGCTGGCTCACCCCACATGCTTAAATAGAAGCAGCATCTGCATAGCCGGGGGATGGGAGCTCCAGGCTGGGTCTGTGGCCTTGCTCACCCGATGCCAAGACCCTCGGCCCTCTCACTCTCCGCCCTCTGTCAGCTCCTCCAGGCACCTATCTAACTGGTATCTGGTGGGGGTTGTGGTGGGTTGGCTTGGTGGGAAGTATCAGGAAAACTTGGGAAGTAGAGCTGAATGGTGTCTTATTTCAAGCCTGGAAGCACTTTAGGCTTCTGTGTTTCCAAAAGATAATGTTAAAGAGTGAGCTGGGTGGGGAGGGGTGTTTCTCTCTGACTCCTGTTGGCCAAATTACTGAGAATTAGAGTTGGAGGAATCCTAAAAGCACCATGCTCTACCTTACACCCAACAAGGAGCCCCTGCAGCCTCTCTTCCTGACCATAGCCTGGCTCCTGGGATGCCCCCAGATCTTTTCAGGTGGGGAAAAGGACAGGGACGTATTGTGGGTCCATTGCCCTCAGCCGTGGCCTTGACCCAGTCACTAAGACAACATCTATATGTTGCCTGGTCTGTAATCTGGGGTTGTGATGTCCGAGCCATCTTGCACAGGAGGGTGGATGAGATGACAAAGGGAAAAGTCTTTGGAAACTATAATGTGCCCCAGAGGCGGGTGACACTTCTGTTTGGACACACGCAGTGCAAAGAGTTCATCTGTACATGGGTCATTCTGTTCTCCCGACTGAGCAACTCGGTAGGGATGTGTTAAGGAAGAAATTCTAAAGTCCTAGAGAATTCATTTCAGCTGGGACTTATTTTATAAAATAAATAACTGTGCTCTCAGAAGACTGAAAATAAAATATTGGGGAAAAACAAAAAACAATAAAAAATAATTTTAAAAATAGGTGGAATCTTTGTCTCGTGGTTTACGTTCTCAAACCAGAGTTTCTCAACTTTCAGGGAGATTTTTCTGTATATATTTGATTTTTGATGGGTAGAGACTTCTAATTTATTTCTAAGGTTCTTGATCGCTTAGTCTTTCTGCCATATAGTTTAGGATCTGTACACCAACATTTATTTATTTTTTAAATGCCTTTATTACTGAAGTCTGACATCCCCTCCCCCCCCTTTTTTTTGCAGTTTTCGGCTGGGGCTGGGTTTGAACCCATCACCTCCGGTATATGGGGCCGGCACCCTACTCCTTGAGCCACAGGTGCCGCCCTGTACACCAATATTTAAATACAATAGATAAACCTGGTGGTTAGAGAACTCTATGGAAAATCTATTAATAAATCCTTTTAAGAAGGAAATAATACCACCCTCTCCTATTAATCTTGCTCTTCCATATCTATAATTTTGTGTATCATTTTCTCTGAAAGCTAGACACACACACACAGCCACTCACACACCCACACATACACCACACACTGCGTATGTGTGCAGATATGATCTGGAGTATAAATGGGAAAAAGAAAATAAAAATGTCATTGCTTTCATAGAGATTTTTCCTGGAGATTCAGAGACCTAATAAAAAAATTACCATTTTCCTATTTTGATAGAGGATATAGAAGTGAGTGGCTTCGCTCTTGTGTCTCCAGAGCAGTTGTAGCAGCAACATCAAATAGTATTTATAGCTGCTGGCCCTACATCGCTGGACTTGGCATGTACACCGTGGCCAAGCCACGCTGGCCCTTGCTCTCTGGAAGCAGGGAACTGGAAATCCCTTAAGCACAGGGGCGGCTGGGGGCAATGCAGCCACACGAAGAATAAGGATTTCCATTGGTTCTGATTCTCTGGGGAACATAAGACTATGATGTGAAACCAAACCGTGGCAAGTACGGAGACCTCAGCTTTGCCCTTTTGACCATAAACCTGGAAGCAAAGCCTCTCCCCACGTGACTGGTCTCCAAGACGAGCAAGTTACATGAGGTGGGGCCCGCCTTCCTCATCGGCCAGCTCTCCCTCTCGGGGCACTGAGGTCCTCTCGGCCCTGACATTTCATCGTTGAGGTGCCACAGGTCTGTCATCTTGAGTTCAGTGGTTTCAGGCTTGTTGTGAGAAGCAGAGGAAGCTTTAGGTATGGGGTGGGAGTGAGAAGTCTTTCCATCACTGTGGTGGCTTTCCCTGCCAGTGCTCAGGAAGTTCTCTGTGCCGGATTCACGAATTTGGCAGAATCTACACCTTAGAAAACACAGGCGAGTGCACTTCGCATCTGCTTGTATCTGCTTCATCTCACACAAACCCCCAGGCTATTCCAGGGGCCCTTGTACTTTGAGACCCAGGCCATTAAGGGATTAGGTGAGAGATGTGAAGAAAGAACGGGAATCAGGCCGGGACGGCTCAGCGCTCTCTGCCCAGGGCCGGCTGCCCTTTCTCTGTAGCGCTGGTGCCTCTGCAGGAGTGCCTGTCTTCAGAGATCTACTGTAATACCAGAGGAGTTTTATATCCATTACACCATTTGCTCCCCACAATTGAGGGATGCTTCTATTGTCTGTATAGTAGATGAAACAAACAGAAAATTCCAAGAGGTTAGTGGCTTGTCCAAGGCCACTGGCTAGTAAATGGCAGAGTCAGAACTGAATCCAGGCCTTCAAATTCCAAGTCTTCCGTTACGCTGTGCCACCTCAGTTGACCTTCCCTCCCTTCCCTTCCTCTTGCACATTTTGTGGAGGAATAACACGCACACAGAAAAAAAAGTAACACAGACAAAAATGTAGAGCGCAGTGAATTTCCACAAAGGAAGCTCCCTGTGTAAACAGCTCCAGGATCAAGACAGAACATTCCAGCATTTGGAGCACCTCCACGGCTCCGTCCAGTCACAGGCCAGCAAGAGTCACCACTGTCCTGAATTCTAACACAAGAGATTATGTTTTCCTTTTCTTCTTGAACTTCGTATAAATGGAATGTGTGATGTAGGCTTTTGTGTCTACTTTCTTTTGTTCAGCACGGCATTTGTGACACTGCCATGTGTGTGTTCCTGTGGTATGGTGCTCCACGGGGTGACACCACCAAGATTTATTCATTCTTTCAGTTGTCAGTGGACATCTGAGTTGTTCCCAGTTTGGGGGCTGTTAAGAATAAAGCTGTTATGAACATTCTTTTTTATGGCTTTGGGGTGAGCATGTGTACAAGTTTCTGCTGGGTATATAACTCGGAGTGGAATTTCGGGGCCGTAAGGGATGTGTATGTTCAGCTTTAGTGGATATTGAGAACAGTTTGACAAATTGGTTGCTCATGCTGCCTAAAATTTTAACAATGAATCAGTTGAGAAGCAGCTTGTTGACGTCTAGTTCTTTCTATTCACTCTAACTGTGGGCTCCTCCCCGCCTTTCTCTCTCCCCACCCAGCCAAAATTCTCAAATCTAACCATTATCTCTATTCCAGGAAAGGGCTGAGAGAAAAAATAGGGTATTATTTATTATTTTGGGAGCTGAGTTATTTATTCCTTTAGTATGTGTGTAGCAGAGGGGCGAACTGGGAACAAATAAGACACATCTAATTACCTAATTTAAAAAAATTGTCCCAATTAACTGACACAAGCACTCATAAGCAAAAATGCATTCCAACATCAACTAGATTGTAGTATTTGAATTATCAGCTGTTTTGTAGTATTTAGGATTCTGTTCTCTCCATTAGTGTGGAACATTCACAGTTGATTGTATATGATGTGGAAAGAAATAAGCCCCTCCGTGAAGGATAGTCAAATCACCTAGCCCACTTTCTCTGCCTTGGGGAGAGAGAGGACTGCATTTAATTTGCAAAGAAAATATCTTTGTTCACTCACTCCACAGATCCTCAGTTCCCTCTATTTACTCTGCTTAACAGAGTGTGGGGGTGAATAAGAAAGAAGAGATAAGATACAGCCCCACACCACACACAGCTTATTCTGCATTGGGGAACCATTTATTTGTTCATTCAAAGAGTTATTATTATGGTAATAGGGAGCCACTGAAGGTTTCTGATGAGTAGAGGTAACAGCACTGGCAATGGTATTGTGTGAGCTGACAATGACTTGTAGGATGGCAGGAGCAGAAAGAGTTGGGAATTGGGTCAATAAGACGGAGGTTGTTGGAATAGTCCAGGCACAAGGGATGAGCTCCAATCACAATGTCAGGTTTCAGAAGGGAAAAGGGGCTTCATCCTGGCCGTTCCCTACCAGTATTGGGGCTCCATCTACAACATTCAGATTTAACTGGTCTGGGTTTGGTGAAGGAAGTGGTATCATACTAAAGCTCCCCAGGTGGCATGATGTATAGCCTGGACATCAGGATCAGTGTCATGAAGGAAGCCTCACCAGAGAAGTAGAGTCTTGGGCTACAAGAGGTCAGGGCATGAAGAGAGATAAAAGTGATTCCCAGGTTCTACTCCTGGGTGGCTGAGAGAAAGATGGAAATAGGACCAGTAAGTAGCAGGTAGGGGCTTCACCATCCATGGGAAGGAGCTCAGCACTTGCAGGGTTGTGTCGGAAACTCTCTAGGGAGACAGTCAGCAGCTTGGCCTGGAGGCGGGAAGATGGTGTCCAGCTTCACCACAAAGAGGGGGATGAGTTTCTAGGATCTGGGCAAGAAAGAAAAGCACAAGGCCAAGGTCTGTACCATAAGTGTGGCCCAGAGGAGGGTGGCAGGGCAACTGGAAAGAAAGGGACCCTGGCTGATGTGTCAGATCTCCTGGATAGGGCTTGGGAGATTCAGGACTTGGAAAGGACATTGCCCTCACCAACTAGAGGAGAAGGGAAACCAACGTTCCATTAGTGGGGTTAAAGGATGTGCATGCAGGTAGAGAGGGGATAGAGAGAGCGGGCGTGCAGGGAACCTGACTGGCTACAGCCACCAGGTGCACTGGGAGAATTCCAGAGAACAGAGCAGCCCGAGGGAGACAGAGAGCATCATCACATGTCTACAGGGCAAGGGCAACCTAGGGAAAGGTTATGCCACATCTCCTTGCAGAGGGTGTGACCAGGCCTCAAAGATTTTGCCTCAACATAGAGAAAGATTTTCAAATGACTTCAATTTAACAGTGGCACGGGCAAGCCCAGGCTCACTGGAGCTGTTCACAAGAGGTCACTGTAGGATATGACTACACCCTTCATCTGTCGGAGGCTGACTTGAGTGACCCCCAACTACCTTCCACCTCTGGGTTGTTCTGATGCATCACGACTGTGCCCCATGTGCTCAGGAGCAGCTGGTGACCTTAGCAGAGCCTGGTCACCCTGCCAGGCCAAGTAAATGTCACATGGAGGAGGAGAGTGATCACTTGCCCCCGCCAGGATTTCCCACCCCTGGTGTCTGCATGTCTCTGGTTGATAATTCAGTCTCAGGGAGTGCAGGTCACTAACTGTTTGGGGAAATGGTAAACAAAGATAAGAGCTTTAAGCACTGGAATTTATTTTTTATCCACTCGGCCTAAAAGCAACCGCATGTTAAATTTAGAAAGCCGGTCCAGACCCCTCCTGCCCCTCCTGTTTCCTGGTTCCTCTTTCCCGCCCATGCTCGGAGGAGGGTCTCCGACTCCAGAATACAAAATGTGTCTGTAAAGCCCAAGAGTCTTTAGAGCCAGTCTTCCTGGATGTTTATAAAAATGTATCATCTGAGGGCCTGGGAGAAGGGGCCATTTGCTCTGCTTCTGGGCTTTGCTCAGCATCTCGGCAGCAGCCGTCTCTACCCAAATATTTACCCAAACGCCCTCCCGGGCTGGCCCCCAGGTGCTTCTGTCTCACACTATCATTAGGTGGGATGCCCCCAGAGGAAGGAGCATCATTTTCAGCAGCCCACCTCAGGATTCCTTAATAAGGTCTCCCTCACACGGGGAATCTGCAATTGAACAGCTCTCTTTTCTACGTGGGTTAAATCCCTTTGCAACCAATTCCGAAAACGTGTAGAAATCCTTTTGTTGACCTGGATTTCTGTTGTATTGAATATTGTTTGAAATAAATGAGCCATTGTCTGGGCTCAGAATTTTCTGGTTAGAAAGAGATCTCCACTGTGATGCGATTTATTGTAGCAGGATTTTTTTTCAGCTCAGCTTAAATTCCCTATTGCCTGCTCAGTCTGGTTTCACAGCTCAGGAGGTAAGTGGGGAGGGCCAGGCCTGAGCTAGGAAAAAATAAGCCTCCTTTGCCCCAGGATAATGTCCAGAGGCCTAAATGGTGTCTGATTCTAATGATTGCTAAGAAGTGAGGTCCCTTTGAGTGGCCAGCTTAGGAGAAAAGAGGGTCTCAGCTGGTGGGGGGGCAGTTGGTCACAGGACAGTAAAAAGAAAAGAGCAGAGGAGACTGAGAGATTACAGGAGTTCAACTCTCCCGTTGTATGGATGAGGAAACACAGCCCAGAGAGGTCAAGTGCTTGCCCAGGCCACATAGCAATGAAGGGCAGAGGCAGTGCCGGGCTCTGGCCCAGAGATCTCCTCTCTGCTCACATCAGGGTTTAACCACAAAAACCAGGATAAGACATCTAGGGATACCATAGCTAAATGGTATTTTCAGTGTTCAATTTATAGGAAATTGTGGACCATGTTTCTTGGGTCACCCTATGAAATCTCAAGGAAGATAAAGACTTGTGGGAAAAGTGGGTCCATTCTAGTTCAAGGCAGCAGAGCCTCGGGATGAGCAGGAGATGAACTTGAGCAGTGTGCTCTTGCATTTCTCAATACCCTGTATTCATGGATAGCTGCTTTGGTTTCTGCAGGCTCAGGGGCTTTGCTTACAGTCAGGAGGTATAGGTGTGTCGAATAAAACTCAGGACACTCACTTAAACTTGAATTTGAGATACCCTATGCAATGGGCTGAATGTGTGTGTCCCCTTCCCCCAAATTCATATATTGAAGTCCTAAGCCCCTCTCTATGATATTTGGTAATTGTTTTTTGGGCCTTTGGATGTTTTTAGGGTTAGATGAAGTCATGAGGATGGGGCCCTCTTGATGGGATTGATGCCTTACGAAAAGAGGAAGAAACAAGCTCTCTCTCTCTTTCTCTCTCTCTCTCTGAGCACACCAAGGAACGCCCACATGAGCTGAGAGAGAAGGTGAACTGTGGAAACTGAATCTGCTGGTACCTTGATCTTGGACTTCCCAACCTCTAGAACTATGAGAAATAAATATCTGTTGTTTAAGTTACCCAGGCTATCGTTTTTTTGTTATAGCAGTGTGAACTAACTAAGACAAACTGTAAATACTTTTTTTAACCAAATATTGCATGGGACAGACTTACTGTAAACAAACAAACAAAAAATTATTGTGTGTTTTTTTTTAACTAGATGTTCTATGTTTGTATTTGCTAAATATGGCAACTCAAGGGTGGTAGTACTATTTATGCTAATGTTGAAAGACATGCAGTTGGACCAGTACTGCAGGCACACAGTGGGGAGACCAGTCAGAAGGCAAAGAGCAGAGCAGAAGAGATGTGGAGGCCTCAGGAGTTCAGCCCTCCAAAGTGTGGATGAGGAGCCTCAGCCCAGAGGATGAAGTAACTCGACCTCACTTCTGCCTACACAGAAATCTTCACTTGTTACTTTTGTTTTGTAGACAAATAATTCCACTAAATCAGCTAAGCTTTTAAATGTTTACAAATCTGGTTAAGAGTATGATTTTTCTTTTTTTTGGCTAGAATGCAGTGGTACAATCATAGCTCACCATAGCCTTGAATTGTTGGGCCCAAGTGATCCTCCTGCCTCAGCCTCTTGAGTAGATGGGACTACAAGCATGTGCACCACCATGACTAGCTGATTTTTTAAAAATTAGTTTTGTAGAGATTAAGGTGGTGGTGGTGGGCAGAGGGTCTTACTGTTGACCAGGCTGGTCTTTAACTCTTGGCCTCAAGCAATCCTCCAACCTTGGCCTCCCTGAGTGCTGGGATTACAGGTAAGCCACTATTCCAGGCCTCTGTTTCCTTTTGATTCTCACAGAGATGCCTTTAGTGACTTCTCTATTTTATATAGGCTCTTGTGAACACTTTGGGCTTTTTTGAGCTAATGGCTTCCCTGTGCCAAGTCCAAGCCCTGTGTTTGCTGGGGCTTCTCACTTTGCACGGGAGGAAATAGAGAGAGAGCTGGGATTGCAACCAGGCCTGTCTCCAGGGCCCCCTCTGACATGCCTGCCTCTGACACACAGGCCTCTTGTACCCAGTGCTATCTCAACCCTTTCCTTTTTCTGCAGCTGGTGGCTTTTAGTGAAAAGAACTTCTTGCCAAGAATAGCCTCTATGGTGGTCAGACTAAGTAAAAACAGGCCCCAAAGAAGTGGTTAGCAGGCACTGCCTCATTAATGTGGGCCTTTCTACATAAGTGTGGCCCTTCCTTCTGGGAGTTGGAGGAGGGGGTTTGGATACATGAGAATGAGATCTTGGGAAGGAAGGCTTTTTTTTTCCTTAATTATATTTGAGAGTGGGAGTGGACATATCAGATCAAAGACAGCTCATGCCTCAGAGTCTTGATGGACAATTTCTTATCTCCATAGACTTAGACTTTATGTGATTGCTCAAAGCAGATGTGTACTGAATCCATGCCTCCTCTCTGGCCTGCCACATGCAGGTGGGGCCACAGGCAAAGAGGGGCTGCCAGCTGGCTTACAGGGGTCCCACTGGCCTCTGGAGATGGATATGGTGGATCCCCCTCTTCCATAGCATATTACCAGAGCAGATAAGGAAGGGTGTGGCAGAGAGAGAGAGAGGCTATTCTATGCCATCCTCTCTTTCCTTCCAGGGAGGTCCCAGCATAGGGAGGCCCTGCAGGTGAGACCCAAACTCCACTCCCTTCCCCCCATCTTCTGGCAAACTGGGTCTCTGCAGCCCTAGGGCATCCAGGAAGGGGCATGTCCCCTCTAAAGCTGCAGGTGGCTTTCATGCAGGATCTGGTGTCTCTGGCTCTTACTTACTGGACCTGTGTGTGGTTTATGACAGGGGAGCACACTCTCTCCTACCAGCTGGGTCACCCCTTGGAGTCCAGCCCTGAGGGAGGGGCAGGAGATGGGGGTGCTAGTTTGGGACCTGGTTGGAGAAGGGGTGGAGAGCCTCTCACCTGGACAAGCCATGTGGGGACTTGGGGGCTTCCACCCAGGAGCTTCCACCCACTGGGCTTCCACACAGTCTTGACTCTGGGCCTAACTTTTACTGCCTGTTCTGGTTTTCTTACCTCTGCTATAGGGCTATTCTTCAAACAGGGCAAAACTTCAAAAGGTAACTCTGGCCACATGAGGGCCAGGCAGCACTCCCTACCTCCCATGAAAAAAGATTCTTTGTTTATGTGTTCCCACGTCTTTATGCTTTTATTTTATTTATTGATTTTTTTTTTTTGAGAAATCAACCCTGATTTTTTCTAATGAGAATTTCATCCTATAAGGGTGCCCTTAGCAACCTTGGTGACTCCCTTGATGTATAATGGCCTCTCTCATGACCATGACAATCATTCCATTGGGACATTGGTCACCCCAGCCCAGTTTGTCCCAGGGTTGGGGTGGGGGTGAGTGGTGCCCAGTCTCTAGGGGTGGAGAGGCCCAGTGGACTCTCCAGTGGGGACAGGGAAGTGTGGAAACTGTGGCAACACAGAGAAGGCATCACAGGGGCCTCCTGGGGCCACAAACCTACCTACTGGGGTGAGGATGGGGGATCAAAAAGATTTCCCAGAGAAGACGAGGCTTGTGCCAAAGCAATTTTCAAAAAGTATTTGTGTTCTTTCATACAGAAACAATAAAAGCACTTATACAAGGTTTTGGAACAAAACTGAAACGAGTTCCATCACACCGCACCATTTATCGCTGTTTTATTGGAGCACGCTGTGGTTTCTGCCTCTCTACTCGCTCCAGCCACGTGGCAGCCCATAGATCGTGGCAGTGGCAAGTGTTAATTAGGGCGATTTGTTTTGGCGTGGATGGAAGGAATCACGTGCTCCTTTTGTCTTCCTGTCTGCTGCACTCTGTGGTGAGCCGTGTGCCCCCCCCCACCCCCGCACAGGGGTTAGGTTTCTTGGAGGGGCTTCACCTGAAGGTGGGGGCAGGCTGGGGTCCCTCGGGGATCAGAGGGGACTCTGAAAACACCAGGGAGACCCTATGGGCAGGGCCAGGATCTTTGCAGGATCCAGGCAGCCAGGGGTAGAGGTCAAATCCACAGCCAGGCCCCTGGCAGACCAGTTTGAGGGTATAGGGGGAGGAAGGGAGGAAAGCACAATGCGTGGGGAGTGTGGGGAGTGGAGATGGGGCACAGAGAAGCCACCAGAGCGTCCCTGAAGATCCTGCACCCCCAGAAAGGAACTGGGTCTGGGAGGCTGCTGGTTAACCATGTCAGAGCAGGAGCCTCTAATGCCACCCTTAGACTTGGGGATGCTACTTCTCTGGGAGACTCAGGCTGTGAGCAGCTTTCATGCAGGACCTGGTGTCTCTGGCTCATACTTACTGGACCTGTGTGTGGTTGTACTGGGACAGCATACCCTCAACCCCAGCTGCTGCCTGCCAGCTGGGCTCACCCTTGCAGGTGGTCTCAGGGTTGCCCCTCAGAGCCTGGCCCTGAGTGAGAGGCAGGAGATGGGGGTGCCAGTTTGGGACCTGGCTGGAGGATGGGTAGAGAACGGGCCAACAGCATCATTAATAAGAAGGGAAAGTCCCACGACTATATTGCGTGTTTACTAACATGTGGGGTGGGCACGGGGTGAGTGCCCTTTGTACCATGTCACTGATTTTTATGTTCCGCACGAGAAAACTGAGGCTCAGAGGGGTTTGTGTTTAAGGTTGGTGGATAGAGATGGTGGGTTTCTTCATGAAGAGGGGCTCATCACATTAAGTGAATGAAAACCCAAGTCTGGCCAATTCTAAAGCCTACGACAATGACAAGCAAAGATGAATGAGACAGGAATCATTTTCTCTTCCTTATCAAGCAGGACGCACAAGCTTGTGCTCAGCATGCTGCCAGGTGACGGCGGCAGGTGAGTGGTCAAGGGAACAATCAGAGTAGGGCCTTCATTCGGCAGGGCATAAACCAAGCTAGCAACACACCAGTGTGCCCCTCTTGGGACAGGAGAATCCAGAACAGAAAGGAGCTGGGAGGGCAGAGTTTAGGGGTGATTCCTAAACCCAGGCCAGGGAGGCGGCGGATGCTGTGGGTCTGTGCTAGCCAGGCTTCGAGAAGCCCTTGCTGGGATCTCTCAGGTGCTCCCCCGTACCTGGCACAGTGCTGACTACAGGCCACTGTGGCTGGTGAGGGCTGGTGAGGGCTGGTCTCATCACACATGGCAGAAAGGCAGGAAGAGCCCCATAGGAGGGAGAGGAAGCCCCTGAGAATTCCGCAGCCCTCGCTTGGGACATGGGCAGATTTGGTGTCACTTTTCTCAGCCTTGGGCATCTGTGGTACTCTCTGACCCTGGACGACACAGTGACTTCCCTGCCCCTTGCAGTCCAACTCCAGTGAGGCGGCTGCTGCCTCGTCTGCTTACCCCCTCTCTCTGCCCCCAGCAGGTGCTGACTGCTTCTTAGACAAAGAGCTATTGCTTAGAGACCACCTGAGGGCCAATGGGGGAACCCCTGAGGGTCTTGGCTAGACTCATGAGTCTATTTGGAAATTTTCCTGAAAATAGCATGGTGCCCAGCTGTTCTCATTTCTGCTATGGGCAGGGCAGGAGGAGATGGGCCTAGTCTAGAGCAGGATGAGGGCCCCAGTGGGAGCTTCTGAAGGTTCACTAACCCACAACACGCCATTTCTTTCCCCAGAGACCACTGAGAGCTCTCCCTTGGGCCTGATTTGGGGACTGCTCTACCCCGGCATAGACAGCTAGGGGAACCTCCCTTCCCCATTGCTGGCCAGACCAGCAGGGACACTCACCCAGCGTCCACTGCACACCACCCTGGGGAAGAATGCTCCTGCCTCCACCACATGGGGTGCCTGTTCCATTTCCTTGGCTGTGCTCTTTGCCCTCTGGCCTGGACCCCAGGTGTTCAGCTGAGGACCGGAGTCAGGGTGGCAGGTGTGCTGGAACCATGAGGGTAGAATTCTTGTGAATCATGAACAAGTTAGCACCAGACATACCCTAGGGGTCAACACAACCTGCGCTGAGGGGCGGCCAAAGCTTCGGAGCTGGCTGGTAGGCAGCTGAAGCAGGCAGAGGTTCCTATCCTGTAGCAGCATGGGTGGCTGGAAGGAACAGCCCCAGGGTATCAGGGCAGAATCAGGGAGCCTGGGGCTGGTCAGAGTCAGGATCAACAGAGGGAGGTGAGGCCGGGGAATAAACCCCAAAGGACTAGGGCTGGGCAGGCACTGTGGCTGTGTGAGTCAGTGGTCAGAATGGCACAGGTGTGACACAGAAGGGCCAGTGCATCTGGGCCCTGACAGGGGAGTGGATATACTCAGGGTAAGTGGAGGCATGTATTTGGCTGGTGGCTGCTGGTGGAGATGGGCTCAGGGCACCCTGAGTTCCATCAAGTAAAGCTGGAATCTAGATTTTTGTTGAATGCTCCTGGTTTTTAAATTTTGGCAGTTAATTCAAGTTTAAACAGCCAAAGAAAACCTCTGCAGCTGTGCTCAGCTTGTGAGCTGCCTCCTTCTGAACCCTGTCCCCTGGCATCCCACTGGCACAGGCCTCTTTGGGCTGGACCATCCCTCTGCGAGGTTATTTTGATGTCCACTTACTTTGGCCCAGCCCATAGGATGCTGTGATGTTTTTCCCAGTGGGCTAAGAAAAGAGGATTCTTTCCCAACACTTATACTAAGAGTAGGTAGGGCTGGAGTTGCAGGTTGATAATCTGCCTGATGGAAAAACACCATTTCCTTATGGTGGTGCCACTGCCCTCTAATGCCTGGGAGGGCCCTGTGGTCCCCAAAGTCTTTTAGACCAAGGCAAAGGGCCTGTTCAATCTTCTGTAATCTTCAGGGCCCCCAATTACTTAGCATTCCAATGTATTTTTTAAAGTAAATTAAAAATAGGGCAACACTTATACAGATTTAAGGCAAAAACGTCTGGAACTAATTTTAGAAAGCTCTTAATATCCCAGTGAATTACTTTTCTTTCTGATGAGTAGTCTTAGTGGGAGGATTCCATTATAATCAAACATGTGTTTTATAATTAGATGAGTGTTTTAGGCTCAGGGGCCCTGACAACTGATTTATGGCGAGTGAAGCTGGGAAACCCAGGGTGAGACTGGACACCAGTGGCAATGAGGGAGGGGCCTGCGGCGCCCCTGCAAGGATAATGGCCACGTGAGTTGGGCCAACAGAACTGCCTGTTAGTCTCAGACAGAGCACAGTCACCCCAGCCTGATCCATCCCAGCCCCCTGAGCAGTATGTGCAGATTTGGAACCCCAGTCTTGGTTGGGAGAACAGAAATAAGGCCCTAGCTCTAGGCTCCCTGAGGCCCCTGGGCTCTGGGGTGTGGCAGGAGAGAGCAGCTTCCTCTGGTGTCTCAGTTTTCAGGGGTTCTCAGCCTCAGCTGCACCCAGGAGTCCTCAAAGAATCTGTGAATATCCCAAGTGCCCAGGCTGGGTGGCTCCAGCATCAAGGTCACTCCAGGGTGCAGGTAAGGACCAGAAATCCCTCGAGAGATAGTCACTGTGAGTTGACTCATGGCTATAAACATTCAGGCCATTGCCCAAGCTCACGGCTCTGGAACAGCATACTGAGTCTTGCCAAATGTCACAGAACGGTTAAAAGAATATGGGAATCAGACTGCCCGAGTTTGAATTTGGATTTCACTACTTACCAACTGTGTTGCTTTTGTCAGCTTAACTCTGTCAGCCTCAGTTTCTCAACCAGTAAAATGGGATCACACTAGTCCTACCCCCAAAAGTTATAGTCAGCATAAAGCACGGGTCTTGGAAAGCATTTAGAATGATGTTGGTGCACAGAGAGAACTTGGTGAATGTTCTCCACCTCTGCTGTTTCTGACTTCTATGGCCTATGTCTATTCTACTGGGTTCCTCCTCTCTGGCTGGCCTGTTCAGATGGACGACAGCCCTGGTAGGCCTGACCAGTGCTTTGATCAGGGTGCTCTTTGAAGATGCTCACCAAATGCTCACTTAGTAGCTCATGCTACGCCTGGAGACGAAACTCTGCCATGAAGGCCAGCTGGAAACAGGATCTCAGATGCTACTCACCTGAGACCTCAGTCCTCAGACCCCTGACTGTCTGGCACAGGTCAGGGAAGGGGATAGAGCTGGACAGGAGGAAGCGGGCTCATGATTTATAATAGTGGCTCTTCTACTTACCCTGAGAGTGTCTATGATGCCCCAGATCCCGTGCTGGGCACTGGGGATGCTAGAATGGGCTACATGGAGCTTTTAGTCTAGTGGGGGAGGCAGATTAAGCCCATCAATAAATGTGTTTCAGGGGGCTGGGTGAGTTGGCTCACACCCCTTATCCTAGCACTCTGGAAAGCTGAGGCAGGTGGATTGCTTGCAGTCAGGAGTTGGAGATCACCCTGAACAAGAGTGAGACCCTGTCTCTAACAATAGCCAGGTGTTGTGGCAGGCGCCTGTAGTCCCAGCTACTGGGGAGGCTGAGGCAAGAGGATCACTTGAGCCCAAGAGTTTGAGGTTGCTGTGAGCTATGATGCTGTGCACTCTACCAAGAGTAACAAAGTGAAACTCTGTCTCAAAAATAAATAAATAAATAAATAAATAAGTTTTGAAGAAAAGATTTTAGGAGTGTAAGTAGGAAATTATTCACCAAACTTCAGAATACTCAAAGGAATTACTTTTTTTGAACAAATAAAAGGAATACCCTTTTCATCCAGCATATTTTAAACACATAGGGCTTATCACTCTACTCTAGGGTTATAATTATTGAGATAAATTTAGATGAATCCAGGGATGACAACTTGGTAATGGGTTATTAATGAGGCCATTCTGGCCTTTGGAAGCATACATCACAGAAGCAGCCAGGATACTCCACACCACCAGCCCAGAGGGGTCTGCTGCCACTTGGCTGTGTCACTCTCTAGGGACACAGACTGTCACACTGGATGTGGTGGATGTGGATGGGCAGGGGTCTTCAAAACCCGCCATATAGGAGAACTTGCAGAAGCCAGATGGGTTAGAGTCCCCAAGTTTATTTTTTTTTTTGAGACAGAACCTCAAGCTGCCCCCTGGGTAGAATATCGTGACATCACAGCTCACAGCGACCTCCAACTCCTGGGCTGAAGCAAGTCTCCTGCCTCAGCCTCCCAGGTAGCTGGGACCACAGGCGGGTGCTCACCACAATGCCTGGCTATGTTTTTTGGTTGCAGCCATCATTGTTGTTTGGCAGGCCCAGGGCTGGATTCGAACCTGCCACCTTAGGTGTATGTGGCTGGCGCCTTAGCCACTTGAGCCACAGGTGCCAAGCCGAGTCCCCAGCTTTTTAAAGGGTTATAATTCTTCCCAGTTTGAAGCCCTGGGTAGAATCCACAGGTACATGAATTATAGGAAGGGCATTGGTCTGGTCCAGACATGTGCACTGGAAGTTCTGGCTTTAGGAAGAGGCAAGCCCATTGTCCCTGGAGTGGTCAGCAGGATGGGCAGTAGAAGCCTAGGGGAGGATATTTGGGCCTTGGTTTCTGGAATCCACCAACAATCTCTGGATCCCTGAGATCCTTAAAGGCCCTCAGATCCTCATAATTTGATCATTATCATATTGGTCCTTAGGAGAAAATAGCATACGGGGAAATGGGTATCAAAAATGTGAGGTCAAAACAGTCAAAACAGCCTAGGCTTGTTTAACAAACTAAAACCTCAGTGCTGCTTTATAGCAACAGAAGTTTCTTTGTTATTCCAAAACCTTCCATGCACAAAGGTAGTTAGTACGACAGAATAATGACTCCTCAAAGATGTCCATGTCTTAATCCTCAGATTAGCGCATAATAAAGGATTTTTCAGGTGTGATTAAGCTCAAATCTTGAGACAAGTGATTACCCTGAGTTTTCTGAGTGTGCCCAAAGTAATCACAAAGGTCTCTGTAAGGGAAAGATACAAGAAGGGAATGGAATGATGGAAGCAAAAAGAGATTTGAGAGTGAGAGAGAAATTTAAAGATGCTAGGCTTCTGGCTTCACAGGTAGAGGAAGAGGCCATGAGCCAAGGAAAGCAGGTAGCCTCTGGAAGCTAAAAAATGCAAAGAAACAAATTATCCTTTTTTTGTGGGCTATGGATGGAATTATGGAAGGAATGAGGCTCTGTCCACTCATTTTTGACTTCTGACCTCTAAGACCATAAGATAATAAATCTCTGTTATTTTAAGGCAAAACCCCCCAAAACCCAAAAATGTGAGTTTGGTTAGGGGGCAGAAAGGTAGTAAAACTTCTGGGCTCAAAAGGAGGGAGCAACTAGGAATGGCAGGGAAGGGGCCCTGGCCGATGGGGGCCAGGGAGGGGAGGTGGGGGGCAGAGCACATGCTGAGCCCCTGGGGAGCAGAGGCACCCTGTTAGGACATGGTGAGCCATGTGGGAGAAAAGCATGGCTAAAGTTTCTGAGATGGCTCTGTAAATGGGAATAATGGGAAGATTTGTAAGATCTGAAACAATAATAACAAACAGAAAAGAATAGATAGGTGCCAGGCTGTGTACTGACTACTTTTTTTTTTTGAGACAGAGCCTCAAGCTGTACCCCTGGGTAGAGTGCTGCAGCTTCACAGCTCACAGCAACCTCCAACTCTCCTGGGCTCAAGCGAGTCTCCTGCCTCCGCCTTCCAAGTACCTGGGACCACAGGCGCCCGCCACAACGCCCGGCTATTTTTTGGTTGCAGCCATCATTGTTGTTTGGCGGGTCCGGGCTGGGGATTCGAACCCGCCACCTTAGGTGTATGTGGCTGGTGCCTTAGCCACTTGAGCCACAGGCGCCGAGCCTGTACTGACTACTTTATATGTTTTTCTGTTTAATCAGCCCTTAACTAACATGCAGAAACTTTGACCTAGGGAGGATCCTCATAGGGGCCCATGGACACCTGCTGGGGAAGGAGCCAGCCTGGCTCTGAGGTAGGCGGCTGGGCCCCAAAGTCTGTCTCCTGGCCATCAGCCTGCCTCTGCCCAAGTGGGGGAGATGCAGTTGCTGAGGGCTGGGGCACCTGCAGATGCCAGGTGTGATCCTTGCTCTGAGCATGGTTGCCCAGCCCTCCCCAAGGAGTGGGTTGCCAGCTCCTGGGTCACAGTCCCCAGGGGGACAGAAAGGACCATTTCTTCCACTAACAGCTTAGGTAGAAGAAGCTGCTGATCCCAGGAAGGACTAACAGAAACATGCATGCCCCACATGGAAGGAGAGCACCAAGCCCACTTCTCTGTGTAAATTGACTGACTACTGAATTAATAAAAATATTAAGAGGAACCCCTGAATAAGGATTCTGTAAGCCCGGATGAGCTGTGGAAGTGTGAACAAGGGGCTCAGGGCACAGTTTTGGAACTTTTCTATTACAACTGGAAAAAAAAATGTGTGCAGAATGAATGGCCTATGGCAAGGATTCAGAGGATAGTAAATCAAACAATGATAAGATTCCAGAAAGTTCTGTATGTGGCTTGAAACTCTAGACTAATTATTTGAGAAAAATACACACCACACAGAGAGATCTCTTGGGTTAGTGTTTTCTCTGGCCAGTTTACTTGTCTCGGCTCAGCAGCCCCTTGTCCTGATGACAGATATAAGAGATAGAGTGGGAA
Source organism: Otolemur garnettii (assembly GCF_000181295.1). Taxonomy (NCBI): domain Eukaryota; kingdom Metazoa; phylum Chordata; class Mammalia; order Primates; family Galagidae; genus Otolemur; species Otolemur garnettii. The sequence goes on from NW_003852444.1 coordinate 4,854,121, forward strand.
GACTCGAGTTCTGTATTTGCTGTGTGACCCTGAGAAAAGCACTTAACCTCTCTGAGCCTCTGTTTCCTTAACTCTCAAGGTAATATTTACAATAGATACCCTAGCTGCTTCATAGACTAGGGAGAACAAGTGCTACCAAGTCGTAGTTGTACTACTGTGTTTCTCTTATGTCCCTGACTGAGCACATGTGGAATATTCATTACCATGATCTCCTGAGGCGCCAAAATAGTAAGACGAGGTTACGGGTGGGATGAGGCATGCAGTAAGTTGCTGAAGGTCAAAGGGTGCAGACCAAGATGAATTAGTTTAAACACTGATACAGGTCAAGTGGATGCCATAAGCAAGGATATCATCTATTCAGATCAGATATGATATAGAGCTTGGAAATTTGAGACGAATTTGAAGCGATAAGTATACAAGTAATACAATTATATAAAATAAAACAAATAAATGTGGGTCCCAGAATGTGTTTTATAACTTGGAGACCAGGAAGACGGATACCAGAAAGAGTGGAGGAATGAAACCAAAAACACCACCTTGGGAGTTGGGGGGACCTCAGTTTTATTCCTGCTTTGCTCATAAATGAGTAAAAAGGGACCCAGAAAGGCTCCTAAGAAACCTGCTATGTTTCCTCATTTATAAAGTGGATTAAAAAAGAAAAACTCCTCCTTCCCTTTCCTAAACTATAACCTTCTAACCCAGTGCTTTTCAACATGTGGGCTGTGATGCCTTAGGGGGAATGGATTCAATTTAGGGGGTTAAGAGCAGCATTTAAAGACACGAAATAGGCTGAACAGGAAAGAGAGCAGCTTGCACATGAAAGGTGACATGTTGTGGTTTCATAAAACTTTTATTTCATGCACAGGGCTGTGTGTACAGGGTGGAGTTGTAAATTATATTTCTGGTGATGGGGCTGTAGTCCAAAAAGTCTGAAAAACAGCTATGCTGCCAAGAAAGCCCTGCTGTGCTGCATGCCCTGGTCTCTCCTTCACAATCTGGTCCCTTTCACTCTGTTAGTGTCCCTGGGAAAGCCAACCTCCCTGAAAGCATAAAGATGCTAACGTCCCACTAGTCCAGTGGTTCTCAATCTTCCTAATGCCGTGACCCTTTGCTACAGTTCCTCGTGTTGTGGTAACCCCAACTGTAAAATTATTTTCATTGCTATTTCATAACTGTAATTTTGCTACTGTTATGAATCGTAATGTAAATACCTGACATGCAGGATATATTTAGGCGACCCCTGTGAAAGGGTCGTTCGACCCCCAAAGGGGTCGCGACCCACAGGTTGAGAACCGCTGCACTACTTGGTACCATTCCCTAGGAGAGAAGCCCCCTCTGCCCTGCCAGAGCAGAACCAGGAGGGGTTAAGCTATTTATGAAGTGAAGTATAGAGTTGTCTGATTTGTCCAACCAAAATATAAACATGGGCTAATGAGAATTTCAGATATACAATGACTAATTTTTTAGTATAAGTATGTCCCAAATATTGCAAAGATATACCCCCAAGTTAGTTACTGTTTCTCTGAAATTTAAATTTAACCAGACACCTGTATTTTATCTGGCAAACAGGAGGGAAAGTTTCAGAAGATTAAGACTTTTTAATGCTTCAAAGTACAAAACTTCATATTTTAATATGATCATAAATTAACAGCCTTATTGTGTTATGTAAATTTATGTTAAGTTATTCACTATCTGTCATCATTCCCCAATAAAAATGGTATATATGGCATTTAGAAAAAAAAAGACATCTCCTGATAAGAGTTCACTAGGCATTTTGGTGGCACTGATTGCCGCTGGTTTGCCTGAATGCTACAGCCACACACTCACAGGGCCAGTTCCTTGTGAGTGACTCATTGAATTACTTATGGTCTGTTTGGAATCCTCAAGAACAATCGCAGTGAGTGGCCAGTGGTTGCTTTCTCTCCATTTTAAGGCCTTTCAGAAGAAACACAGCTTAGTGCTGAAGGAACAGGCGAGAGCATCCCTGCCTTTCAGCTAGGGGTGGGCTGTCTCCTACCCTGCTGTGCAATATGAAGGTGGGCTGTCCGGGGCAAGCAACAGGCAAATAATACGATCTGAATCTCTGTGCGGTCCCGGGTTTTGGTGACTACACACAAAGGAAAAGAAGCCATTTGAGTTTTACCCTTTCTACAGCACAGTGAATGTCCACTGGTCAGCTAATGTAATATTCAGGACACTAATAGCTGTGCTCCATCAGCCTATCTTTACATTGATTGGCTTAGTTTCATTACTGATGACTGTCATCCTCTTAAAGGCTCCTCATACACCATCACTTTTTTGCTTTTTTTTTTTTTTAAGAGACAGAGTCTTACCGTATCGCCCTCAGTAGAGTGCGGTGGCCTCATGGCTCACAGCAACTCCTGGGCTTAGGTGATTCTCTTGCCTCAGCCTCCCAAGTAGCTGGGATTACAGGCACCTGCCACAACACCTGGCTACTTTTTTGTTTCCAATTTGACTTGGTTCGGGTTCGAATCCACCACCCTCGGTATATGGGGCTGGCGCCCTACCCACTGAGCTACAGGCGCCGCCCTATCAGTATTTTTATTTTAGTTTTTATAACTAAAAAAAAAGTTGTGGGGAGGGGGAAGGGAAAATGGAGGGGGGGGAATGGGTGGAGGGAGGGTGATTGGAGGTATCATTTCTATGGTTTATCTTACAAGGGTACAAGTGAATCTTTCTAAGAGTAGAATATGATTGTCTTAGTACAACAATGAAGAAAATGACATGAAGGCTATGTTAACCAGTTTGATGAAAATATTTCAAATCGTATATGAAAACACCACACTGTACCCCAGAATTGGATTAATGTACATAGTTATCATTTAATAAAATAAAAAAATAAAAAAATAAAAAAGTTGTGGTTGCTGTGAAGGCTATGTTAACCAGTTTGATGAAAACATTTCAAATTGTATATAAAACTAGCACATTGTACCCCATGATTGCATTAATATACACAGCTATGATTTAGTAAAAAAAAAAATAGTTGGGGAACACTGCTTGTGGAAGACATGTCCATGTCTGTGCTAAAATGGTGGGAGGAGGGTAATCTTGCTCAGGGCTGGTGTCACCCCCCAGATTGGTGCAGACAGTGAACCTCAGTGGAGGACAGGAAGCCACAGGGTCTTCAGGACCCTTTGGAGAATGCCAGGCCAGGCTTAGAAAACAGGCTGTTTACAGAAATTACAAATAATTTCGCTCATCTAAAACAGAAATAGAGACACTGAGGAAGGTGTCCAGCTGGTGTGTCAGCGTGGCCCTGGGCTTGCTTGCTCACGGCAAATGCAGACTCTCCCTGCTCCAAAAAATGGGGGTGTAGGAGAAAGGGCACAGTTAGAGAGGATGACAGGTTCTTAAGACACACGGAACAACAAGCATGGGTCTGGGAGTCAGGAAACTCACCAAAACACAATGTCATCTGGGTCATATCCTTTGCTCCAGCTTTCTCAGGTACAAAATAAAGGGATTAGATTAACAACAGATCTCTCAGTTTATTTCAACTTTAAATTTCATTCATTCAACTAACACTGAGCACCCGCTACATGAATTGATGAGAAAGAGGATGCCGCTCGGGGTGCCAACAGCTGGGCTTGCCTGGGCCAACATGCAGAAGTGAGTCATCCCACCTCTGAGAAGGATGGGGGGACAGGATAGGAAGGTCCTTCTCAGGTGGCTGGCTTCCAGCTCTCTGAAAATGACTAAGAAAGGTAAGTTCCAAGCAGGAAAAACTGTGTTTTCCTTGGTCATTCGTTCTCCCAGCCAAGGAGCGAGAGGCCACTGATGACCAGGTTGGATAGCAGCGAGGTGCTGGCTTCTGGAAGTGTGCACCTGAGACGGGCAGCAGGGACAGATTGACCCAAGGACCACTCCCATTTCAGTGGGTTCACATGAAGGAAACCTGCCTTGCACCTCCAAAGGCTTTGAAATTGTACACAGGAAATAACACTAGGAGGCCTGGTGATGTTTCTTTCAGTTGAAGGTCATACCTTTAGAGAAGAAAAGCAAATATGGAAATTTACCAGGATCCTGTTTAGATGCCAGCAATAGGCACGATTTGTTTTGCTAAATTACGGTCTATATCACTAGAAATCTCATGAGCTTGAGAAGGACACCCACAGGCCTTATTAAGTGGGCTTTAAGCTAAAATTTAAGGGACGGGGAGAAAAATGCTACTAGATACGGCGAAAATTGACAGGTTTGACACATGAATTATTCCCGAGGGGAAGAAGCTGTCTGTCTGAAACCCAAGGGACAGAATGAATAAAGAACTACCTGATAGGGTGGATTTTACATAGAAAAAGACCCAGTGTTACATGGAAATATTGATAGAATTTTATTTTAAGGCACCCAAGGGCAGACAAGGAGAATGTAAATTTGTCAAATGTTAAGCAAATAGAAACAGTATATTTCTTGGCTTAGGGTTTTTTCTTTCTTTGGCTATTTATTTTTATGTTGTTTGATCTATTTACTGGTTATTGAAGTAAATTGGTTTTTTTTTAATGGTAAATATGGACAATCTTGAATTCCTAGGATTTCTCAGTTGCTATAAGCCAAGGACACAAGTAAAAAATGCCATTTATTCTAATGTCCTTAGGGATTTAGTGGTGGCAGACAGGGAGGGGACCCCTGGGGAGGGGGAAAAATGACTTTGGAGACTTTCCAACATCCTGACAGAGATCTGGCTAACCACAGTGGTGACAAAACAGAAGTCACCGTGTATGGAAATGTGTGCCATTCCCCTTTGTTCTCATAGAAGTTTCTCCCACAGACCCAGCGGTCATTCCTGAGATAACACCAAGGGACTTTGGAGCCTGGATTCAAATACAGTCTGTCTACTTTGAGCTAGTCACTTACTCTCTGAGTTTCAATTTCATTTTAATCTTTAAAATGGGGGAAAATAATAGCATTGGTTATTAAATTTGCCTGGCTGAGAACCAAGCACAGAGCATGTAAACGTTCAATGAATGGTAATTCTTATCGTTTCTATCATAATTATTATCAATATCACTTGATGCTGAATACGTGATCCCAAAGGATCACTGCTTGATGAAAGCAAGCTGGAACCAAGGCGTTCCTATAGCAGACCTTAACACTGACAGCACAGACACCAGGGAATTACACTCGGCCAAGGCCACAGCATGAGCACTGAGAAGATGGATGACACTCCCTGAAATCGTGCAAGTGGCCCTCGGTGAATCAAGCCCAGAAACAAACCCTGAATGACACAAGTGTTATGGAATGTGGGATATTGCCATTAGAAAACTCTAGGAGACTTTCAATTTACCCAATACTCTCGGTCAGCAGGGCCTATTTCTTTATGGAGTGGGGTCAGATTTATTTAACACATAAAAATGATTATGAATAATTATAGTGCTCCATAAATGTTTACTGCTATGATGGTAGTAGTGGTGGTAACCATCATTAGCAGCTTTCAGGTCTACAAATTTCTAATTTGCAGCCAGGCTAGGGAATCATCAAATGAGATTTTCAGAGGAAGGTGAAAGGAGAGAGAGAGAAAAAGAAAGAGAGAGACTCTCCAGCTCCATCCCCACAGCCAGAAACCCTTTCTCCTAATTCCGAGGTAAAGCATGGGTCTGCAATGGAACCCCCTAGGTTTCGGTTGTCTTGTGTGTAAGAGGCAAAAATGGCCCCTCACACTCCTAGAGTTGGGGTACAGACCAGACGACCTCTTGGGTTTGGGTTTAGTATAATTCTGTGAGGTGCTTTCATATATGCTCAGTGTCACTAGAGCAATCATCTCGTGGAGCTTGCCAGGGATTTGTTCCTGTTTATTGTTTTTTGTTCTCTGGATGTGCTGGATCTGACCACCGAATGGTCACATACACCCCACTACTTCCTGAGAATCTGACTTTTCTCAAAAGCAAACAGTGGCTCCAATAATTATGCAGAATACTCATGAAGTCAGTCCTGCCATTGACAATGCAACCCAAGGTCACTAAGTAGGTTTGCATCTACACCTCACGGGCCTATGGCCATTTCTTCACCCTGACCATATCTTAGACTCCCATGGGGGCTTTTAGGAAGCCCAGGCCTCTCTCCAGACTAAATCAAAATCTCCAGGTGTGGTTCCCAAGCATCTATGAAAACTTTGTAGCAGTTCCTGCGGACATGGAAATACCCCGGGCTGCTCTTGGGCCTTGATTTGCATGTGGGCCTATGATGAGACTGGGTCTTGGGCAGGAAAGGATAGATAAAGGAATTTGATATTGTTACTTGATACTGTCTCAGGTTGTCTGAAGTTTGTCTCCTGGGTGGGAGGCAGGGAGCACATTCCCAGCCTCAGGACACCCATTTCCCAAGGACTTTTCTCAATTGAAATGAAAATAGCTGCCTAGGGTGGGCGTCAAGCCTGTGCTGACAGCGCACCAGGAGAGGGAGGACAGTGACTGTCCTCTGCAGAGGCAGCACCAGTGACCCACAGAGGGCGGGGGCTGTGGACAATTAGGCAAGACAAATAAATGTCTCAGATGCTTTAAATGGTAAAAATAAACTACAAGGAAATGCAACTAGTAGAACCTTCCAGAGAGATGGAACCCAAAGAGAAAGCCTGGAACGGTTGAAGAACTTTCTGCAAGGAACAAGACAAGACCATTCACAAATGAAAGTGAGAAAAGGCCAGCACAGTGGCTCACGGTTATAATCCCAGCATTTTGGAATGCTGAGGCAGGCAGATCACTTGAGGCCAAGAGTTCAAGACCAGCCCAGTCAACACAGTGAGACCTCATCTCTATAAAAAATAAGAAACATTAGCGAGTGTCATGGAGGGCACCTGTATTCCCACCTACTCTGGAAGCTGACATAGGAGGATCCCTTGAACCCAGGAGTTTGAGGTTGCCGTGAGCTGGGCTGATGCCATGGTGCTCTAGCCTGGGCAACAGAGTGAGACAGATTGCTTAAATTCAGAATTGGAGGTTTGCACCACTGCACTTGGTGCAGCTTGGGTGACAGAGCAAAACTCTTATTTCTTCTCTAAAAAGAAAAGAAAGGAAGGAAGGAAGGAAGGAAGAAGGAAGACAAGAAAGTGAGAAAATCCCAAGAAGGGTGTCTGCTGAGATAGAACAGTAGTTGTGGGTCACGAGGTCTCTATTTCAGGAAGATTCTTGTCTAAGTGGGTTAAACAGGGACATAGGGGCATCAGGGGAAGGCCTACCGATGTGCTATTCATCTTGTACCATGTGGGCCTCTAAGAAAGAGAATTCATATCCTCAGAGGAGGGACTGTGAAAAACACACAACAAACCCCGAAATTTCCAGGAAAACAGATTATCCTCAGTCCGAGAGCCAAGATGACAGGTCACCGCCAGGCCCAGTAAAGGTGGCCAATGAGGGTATGCACTGTGGGGAGGGCTGGGCTGCTTTGTCCTCCTACACAAGTGGCATTCTCAGTGCTATGAAGGTGAGGTATGGACACAGCTTCCAGCCCTCCACTCTGGAAGCCCCCCTTTGCAGAAATGTTGTAGCCAGTCAGTCAGGCAGGGACATCACAGTACTGAGGAACCTCATCAGAATACAGAATTGCAGAATATTATAAGCACAAAAACTAAGGCGTCACAGATGAGATGCCAGTCTGTGCTAGGCCCTGGCCTAAGGTACCATCTTGTCTTCCCAAGTTATCTTCTCAATGCCTCCGCCATGGTTAGTCTTTGTGTCAACTTGGTTAGGCTATATTATCCAGTTTCTTCATCAAATACTAATCTTTTTTTTTTTTTTTTTTTGAGACAGAGCCTTAAGCTGTCCCCCTGGGTAGAGTGCCGTGGTATCACAGCTCACAGGAACCTCCAACTCCTGGGCTCAAGCGAGTCTCCTGCCTCTGCCTCCCAAGTAGCTGGGACCACAGGCACCCACCACAACACCCGGCTATTTTTTGGTTGCAGCCCTCATTGTTTGGCAGGCCCAGGCTGGATTCCACCCCGCCACCTTAGGTGTATGAGGCTGGCACCTTAGCCACTTGAACCACAGGCGCTGAGCCTCAAATACTAATCTTGGTGTTGCTGTGAATGAAGCTCTACAAGTGGCCAATTTTAAGAAGGGAGATTATCCTCGATAATGTGGGTGGGCCTCATCCAATCAGTTGAGGGCCCTGAGAGGTTTCCTGGAGAGGAAATAATTTTGCCCCAAGACTTCAGCCATCAACTCCTGCCCCAGTTTCCAAACTGCTGACCTGCCCAGCAGATTTTAGACTTGCAGCCTCCATAATCATGTGAGCCAACTCCTTAAAATAAATTTCCCTCTCTCCCCTTTTGGCTCCATTCCTCTGGACATCCCTGACTAATACAGCCTCTCCTCCCCCAGTGAAATGGGGATGGTGACAGCCCCTACTTTATGAGGTTACTGTAAGGATCAGCTAGCTTTTGCATGTAAAGTACTTAGTTTAGGGTCAGTATATAAACATTCAATTTTCACTATCATCATCATCATCCTCATCGCCAGCAGAGAAGAGGTCTAGTCCAATGTTTTTACAGATAAGGAAACTGAGGCCCAGAGAAGGAGGCCCCAGGTGGCAGCTACATGCATGTCGCGCTGGTTCTATTCTAAACACTGCATGTGTCTTAATCCTGTGACAGCCTCATGAGGAGCATAATGATGCTATCCCCAGTTTTCAGACAGTAAAACTAAGGAATGGAGAGATTATGTCACTGATCCATGTCGTGCTGACACCAGTTGAGGGTCAGCTCAGGACCCCAGTGTGCTGGACTGGCCCTGGTGGAACAAGCACCCAGGCCTCTGGGGTCCCGCCCAGGGTCTCTCCAGGCTTCCTTCTTGGCTGACATGCTCCTTGGTCAGAGAGAAGGCCAGGTTTGGTCCAAGTGTGAGTGGGAGCCCCTCTCTCAGAATAAGCTTCTGCACCCCAGTACCAGCTAAATGTCCCAGAGTGAGGCAGTGCTTGCCCTGATGAGGATGAGAACTGCCTTTCAGACTGGGACCCCAAATGCAGGGACTGATCAGAGGCCAGGGTACATATGTCATTTTCATGAAAATATTTGTTCTTTTAAAAGGCACCCCCTCAACCCCCACCCACTCCCAACACTGGGAACTCTCTCCTTCTCAGCCACTTGAACCAGTTACCAAGCTAAAGTTCTCGCCTATAGCTAAAGAGGTGAGAAGCTTATCCTCTCCCTTCCAGTCTTAAATTACTAATTAAAATGTCCTAGAGACTAAGCCCATTGCAGAAAGAGCCTGGGTGGCTTTCTAAAGCTTCTTGTTCATACCAGAGGGTAGTCAAGTCTCTTCTCTTTATAGTAAGGGTTCTTTTTGCAGGATATCTGTTTTATGTTCCCTACGGCTGTGGCCCCTGTTTGGTCCCAGCAGGGGGACGGGGGCAGTGGAGTTTAATTATATTCCTCCTATAGGGAACATTCAAGGAATGAGGCTTTGAAAAACAACTCTGCTACCAAAAGGGAGAAAAAAAAAATCAAATTAAGCAAGCTCGAGAAACAGGCATTGCCTTTTGTGTCCTAGAGACTCAATCTAAATATTTAAATTTTAAAGACAGATTTCTAAATGCTTAACTTTATAAACCTTACACATTGCAATTCATTGGGGAGTCAAACATCCCTTCTGATCTGGAATATTTATACGTCTGGACTAACAAGCTTTTGTAGTTGATATTTTCACATATGCCATATTCAGTTCTAAAACACAATCTAAAAAAGAAAAATCACACAACCCAAAACATAATGCTGCCCACAGTCCTGGGGCAAAACAGTCTTAGCAGAAAACAGGGTGAATTGAGTGTCTGGGCCACCAGCAAACATTTTGGAAGGGTCCCTTATTTTTTACTGATTTCCCCATTTTCCTCCTCTCGGCTCTGAGAGGTCCAGTGACTGGCTACGAGGGGCGTGGAGGGAGCCCCCAGGCAGAAGCTATTAATACACTGCCATCCCATGGACACTCCATTACCATGAGCTGAGAGAGGAGTGAGGAACGGGCTCGAAGGCGGATGTTAGTAGAGCTGGGATGGTAGGTAGTAAGTGCTTTGTTCCTGGCAGCATTCACGCTTAGGTACATGGTCTTCTTTCAGATATCTTTCTTGGGTGAGAGACTGTCCTAGGCAGCCCCCAAAGTCTCCTCAGTTCCAAGGGCCCAGGTTCCCTTCTTCCCTTGGCATGACATGTTCTGGGCATCAGAACGTGGGTTTGTGCAGTGCCCCACAGTTGTAGGGCTGTAGGGATCCTGAACATGGCCTTCCACCTGCCCCCATCTCCCTGGGCAGTGGCCCTCTGCCCTGACTCCTCCATCTCCCTCTGCCCCAGGATGCAGTAACCCACACGCATTACCCAGCTGGTCTCCCTGCCCCTCCCCACCTCAGACCTGCACTCAGTTTGCAGTTAGAAAAGGAGGGATGAGCTAGCATCCATTCACTCACTCCCTCAGTGCCCATTTCTCATGTGCCAGGCACTGTTCTAGGCCCGGGATTTGCCAGTGCACCTAGCAGGCGAGTCTCTTGCTCCTCAGGGCTCACGTCCTAGTGGGGATTTGATGCCATTAAGAGCAGTGGCATATTAATGATGGATAAGGACGACCCTGCTAATATTGACGTTTTAAGCCCAGTGATAGGGCTGACGGACAGTTTTTTTTTTTTTTTAAGCTCCCACTTGACTGGTGTTACAGTGGCTTTGGTCAATAAAGTCCGGAGAAAGCTAAAAAAAAATTAAAAAACTTATAGTCCTAGCACTTTGGGAGGCTGAGGCAGGAGGATCAACTGCTTGAGGCCATGAATTCAAGGTTGCAGTGAGCTATGATTCTGGCCACCGCGCTCAACTCCGGGCAAGAGTGAGACCCTGTCTAAAAAAAAAAAAGAAAAGATAAAAGGAAAGAAAAGTGTGTGCTTATTCTTTTATTTCAAAAGCTAATTTTTTGAAATAAAATGGATTCTTTTAAGAGCCCATGATGTGAGCAATAATTAAATAAATGAGTCATTCAGCTGTGACTCTAGCTTAACACCAAGTGGACCGACAGAATGCTGGGCTTCACCTGTGGAGTCAACTTTCCCAAGTTTATTTTTAATTCTTGCTTTTCTGGATTGATGTGAACCAACCCCACCAGCTTCTTTGCTTAGCAAAGCTTGGCCCCTCTGGAGGCCCAGCTATTGAATATAAAGTACTCTGATTTGCTACATAAAAGGCACCACATTTATGTTGATTGGTGTGGCCCACTCCTGGGAGGGACATCTCTTTGTAGGTCTCCCTCCCTCTGCTCTTCAGGGACTTGGGAGGGGGAGGACTTGGAGCATTAATTGCTAAGAATTCAAAGTGCTGAGTTGCCACACTTGATTAATCTGGGCAGCCCAGAAAACGCCTGCAGGACAGCTCCCCGCCCATATGCACGTGGGACCTGGCTACTGTGCAGGGTTCTGGGATAGCTGGGGGCTCCCAAGTGGACAGTGGGAGAGGGAAGATTCTAGGCCTCTCCAAATCTGGGGAATAGAGCCAGAACAAGAATAGAGGAAAGAAAGGAGGGAGAAAGACTAGAAGGGAGGAGACAGAGAATGGGGCATGAGGGCGGGATGGCAGGCAGCAGAAGGAGCGGGGAGGGAGGGAGGATCGCATGGGCCACTAAGCTCCTGGATGCCACAAGGCCTGGGACATGTCTGCCATTGCTGGGGGTCTTGGTTGCAGAGCTCAGGCAGGGTGGGCAGTTTCCCCAGAGGTCACTGTGGGCCTGGGCTTCGGGTGTCTCTAGGGAATATGGAAGACCCCAGAGCCCTGGATAGTGGTAAGGAAGGTCTTGGCACTCACTCATAGCTCAGCTGGCTACCTTCCCACAGGTGTCCCTAGGAAGAGAACGGACAGAAGACCCTGACCACGAAGACCATTCTGTGTATATAATTATCATATGGGTAGTTAAAACTCCAGGCTCTGCCACCTGATCCAGATCGATAGGTTGCCCTGCTTTGGGGACTCCTGAGTTGTCCACTGGGGGGCACAGAAGTTCCTGCCTAATATCCTGTCCTCCTGGGAGCTGGTGCTTTGGTAACTGTAGCCACAACCCCAACTTCAGGGTAGAGTTCTAGATGCACACTCAGACAGGGCCCTCTCTGCAGTCTGTGAAGACTGTCCTGCCCCAGCACAGTTGCTGGGATGCTCCTTCCCTGGGTCCGACACTCCCAGAAGGAAGGCCAGGAGGTGGGCGAGTTGGACACATTTTCAAGGTCTCTACTCCTTAGTATGAAAATAATAGATTCTGTTCTAGGATGCCAGAGAAATAGCACGAGGGCAACTTCCCTTTGCCCGAGACACTCTGGTATGGCCTCTCAGCCAGCACCCAAATCTACAGTGCACAACAAAGGCTTCCCGTGGGAGCTGAAGGGCCGGGTAGGACCCCTGCGTAGGGGTGGGCCTGGTGGTCCTATTGAGTGTGGTGGTCTCTGGTCCACACACAGGCCCTGAGAGAAGGCTCTGGTTGACATTTTCTTCTACTTTGAAGATGACTTTAAGTCAGCGGTTATCAACCTGTAGGTCATGACCCCTTCGTAACCATGAAAATACATTGCGGCATTAGGAAGGTTGAGAACCACTGCTTAAAGTCAACCCAAAAGCTCCTCACAGTTTCCTTTCATGGAGAAAATTATTTAAGGAAGCATGATGGTTTTAGGCTTAATTTAGAAGGATTAAAACACCTCGAACATATATTAGAATTGGATAATTCCTGCATCACTTTATCTCCCACTCAATAGTGTGGCATCACTATTATTGGCATAATCTTGAAACCATCGAGATTTATTAACAGAAAGAAAAATCACTGTACAACATCAGTACTTTAACCATCATTAGGAATAAATACTTGCTATGTACATCACTGCTAACCTGGCTCCTCGAGTATGGGCCGGCAACATTGGCGTCACCTGGACCCTTGTTAGAATTGCAGACTCTTAGCAACACTCCCCTCCACACCTGCAGAGCAGAATCTATGGTTATAACAAGATCTCCAGGTGATTCCTATGTACATAACATGTACATAAATATTTCTTTTTTAAAAAAAATTTAGATTAATGTAAGGGTATATGCGATTATATTACATCTTTTGCATTTGTTAGGGAAATTTCAAGTTGTATGTGAGTCCTTCACTCCAGAGGTGTGCCATTTACATCTATATCGTGCCCTTTATGTGAGAGCTTACTATGTCCCTTCCCCTGCTAGTTGTTTTATATTTCCACTTCCAGGCTATAAGTTGTTCTCTGTTCCTACCTCTTTCCTTGCACCTTGTTCCTTTGTGTTCTCTTGTCCTGTTAAGGGATTTATAGGTGGGGGAAGGACTCAGGAACCACTAAGCCCTGTGTGGTCCTCACTGCAGGACCCCAGCAGCCCTGGGCAAAGGGGAGGAGAATTTCCCAATGGGGGAAAACCCGTTTCCAGTCTTTCCTTTGATCTCACGTGCCCTGCTCCCTGTGTGAAGATTGAACCTGGGTGGGATCCAAACTGGGAGACATTTTTTTTTCTATAGTGCGGAGGAATTCGTCTTAAGCTATTCACATTTTTTCACCCTCCCCCTGTGACAAAGGACATGTATTTATGAAATAGCTGGTTGGGGGTAAAATGGCTATTTTGCTGTACCACAGAATATGCTTTTCTTCCCTTTGAGATCCTCCGCTGCTTCAAGGAACAAATCCCCAACCTTGCTCACATTAGCAGCATGAGCTAATCAGCTGAAATAACCAGCACAGAATGTTCTTTTATCCTTAAGAGAGAAAGAAAGAGTAAGTTGTATTTTAATTAGATATTTATAACGGTTACAAAGCAGCTCTTCAAGAGAAGTTTTAAGAATTTGGCCTTCCTTCTAAAGCATAACTGTGTTCAAATTATCCTAAAGAGAGGCTGTATATCAATCCAATCCAGTTTGTGATAAATTTACAACTGGATCTGCACAGCAGATTTATAACAACAATTAAGCAGAAGGAAAATAGGTCATAAATTTTGGCTGGCACAGTCTGGAACCAAAGAGAAGAGAAGAGAATGGTTCAGCCAGATCAAAAGTCAATAATTTCAACATAAAGTACTAAAGCTATAACAAAAGCAATTTATATGAAAACAAGGGTTTTTTTTCCCCTTTTCATCCTTTTCAAAATTGTATATTGGAGAACGCAATGAAGCAACCACATGACAAAGGCCTTATTAAATAATTGGTGTGTTTTCTCAATTTTATCAGTGTTGCAAATGGTACCGACCCTTCCTGCTCCTTCACTATTGAATTTAATGAACATACCTCCTCTTCAATATGACAAAGGCAACATGGAGAAACAAGGGAGTTCTCTAAGAGACTGGGAGACAGGAGAAAGAAGATTTTAAGGGAGGGAGGGCTAGACGAAATTCCCAAGCCAGGTGATTTAGAAGAAAAGTCATGTGGCTGAGAAAGCAGCAGCCTGGAGACATGAATTATAAAGGGCATTGTAACTGTTTTAGAGACTGAAAGAACAGTCAAGATCACTTGGGTCACAACAGGTGGCAGGAGATGGGCTATTGCTGGGCAGAACATGTGGGCTGCCAAACGTGTACAGAGCATGGCACAGTATTCTTGGATGTGACAGAAGTTTCCTTCCGTTACAGGAAGAGTATCTTTGTTGTTGACCTTCCGGCCTGACGTTTATACTCTTTGAGTGGTAGAGGCTGCAATAAGGACCTGCTGACCACTTGGCATATAATGGCCACATCATTTACAAGAAGTGCAGGCTGCTCTAGGCACTGTCAGATGTAGATCTTTGGTTTTGGAAATCCGGTTTTTAAAAGCTCAGAGGGAAGGTGAGGGTGATCACATAACAAGGAACTGGAAAGTAGCAGCTTTTAATCTTGGGACCACAGATTCTTGACCGCCCAGTACATGGGTGGACAACTGCTGACAACCTGGAAGCCATGTACCCCATTCTCAGTCACAGGGATTTAGAGACCCACCCCTCTCCCATTCAAGGTCTGAGTGGTTCACGTGAGGTCCCCCCAGACAACAACTCCAGGATGGGGCAGACCCACTGTCCTTTGAGTCCAGTGAGTGGTGGAGGGCTGGGTGCTATCACTGAGATGGGATGAGACTTTTGCTGAGAATTCCAGGAAAGAGAATCTTGCCTTTTTGTGCTGGACATGAACTAGCTCTCCACTACCCCCATCCTCAGGTTACATAGACAGAGGGTTTAAGGAAAACTTGGCAAAGCAAGGAGTCATCAGCCTAGGAGAGTGTGTCCCAACCCATTCCAAGCCAAGGGAGGGGGGCCCCAATAGGACCACTCATGATGGGGGCAGCGGCCTCAGGCTAGCAGCCTGGTTTCATTCTCCTTGGTCATCTGCTTATGCAGCAGAATTGCTCATTGGCCCTCTTTGCCTATTTGAGCAAAGGAAAAGTAATTGGGGAGAGATGGCAGGGCCAAAGGCACAGTCACCATTGGTGAGGACAAGATATGTCTTCTGCATGGACACTATGGAAGGCATCGAAGCTCGTGCCATCTTGCATTTCTCACCGAGCAGCCGTGAGCAGGAGCTGGTGGCTGGAGCTGGAGCCCATCTCCTTATTAGGAAATTCCGGAGTGGGGACATCCCAACAGCCCTCCTCCATCTGCTCCACATCGGGGACCATCTCAGCATCTCAGGGAGCAGCCCCAGGAAGGAGGGATTTGGGGATCTGTTCGTAAGCCAGAGGGTAAAGGAGAGGAGAGTCAACAGATCACGCCTCCCCAGGGCAGGTTCTTCAGGCCATCGGTCAGCCTGAGCTAGGGGACAGGACAGGGTTGAATTAGATGTGAGACTAAAGTTTTCATCTGGACTGAACCAAACTGGTCTGGACTTTTAATGGCTAAAAGTAACCAGAAACCTTTAAGATCTATCTGAGGTACCATCAAGAGCAGGGCAAGGAGAGCCATCGCGGCATATTTAAAGGAAGTAATTGGCGGAAACACCAAATAGTTTCCTATTTTTACCTCATTGAGTTCAGACTGTTCAGAATATTGGCAACACAGCTGTCTTGATACTTCCGGATGAGATCCTCCCTGAGATGTGTGTTAGAGTCATAGAGTGGAGAAGCGGGGAGAGGGAACAAGCCAGGTCCCAGAGACAGGGCTGGAGCCCCCGTAAGAGGTCACACCCGAAAGGCAGCCCTGCCCTCCACAGTTTTGAGCTCTGGGATAAGCTCCAGAGCCAGCCTGGGTTGAGATGTCTGTCACTGTCCCTGGAAGAGTCCTCACGCGCAGTGCAGTAGCTGCTTTTTCTCCTGGGGGGTAGTGCACAGCTCCCATCTGAATCTCACAGGGTGCTGCTGTAAAGGGAAATGGCCCAGGGAGGAGAAACCCTAGAGCTCAAATGCAGCAATCTCATTGATAGATACACAGGAGGGGCCACTAATGAGGCCTGGGATACTACAGGGATGTCGCGGAGGAGCGAGACCAGCGCATTCTCGTGCAGGGGGTCTACAGAGCCCCAGAGTCTGGCATTAACTGGCACTCAAGAAATATTTGTTGAATGGAAACCAGCAGGAAAATGATAACAAGTCATACTTTACATGCAAATTTTCAGGAATATTTTTAGGAAAATATCTAATGTGTGAACATCTAATCTGCATTTCCATGTCCTGACAGATGGCCCATATTAACAGAGCTCTGATTATAGTAAAAAAAAAAAAAAAAAGAAAAGAAAAGAAATGAAATAAATGAAAGAGGAAGGAGAGAAGGAAAGAAAAGGAAAAAAGAAAACCTACAAATACTCAGTGCGGGAACACCCTGTGTGAGGCTAGACAAGGCGGTGCTGTTGTGCCTGTCACATTTACTTAGTTATTTGTTTAAATTTTTTTCTACCTCGTGGGCAGTGCAAAACCAGAGACATGAACATACATTGGAAAAATCTGACCCCAAGGTCCCTTAGAGCGACCCATACAAGCACAGGCTGCGTACGCTGCGGGGGTTGCTCTTTGCAGCCACTGTGTACCCAGCCCCCACAAGGAAAGGAGCATGGTGGGTTGACTGGCGGTAGCCAAATTAATTTTTTTAAAGAGACAACCTCTATTTATTCCCATTTCTCAGAAGCTGTCCCAACTATTACCTAGAGAAAGAAGGTAACGGGGCTTAATGGCTGGGATGGGGCTTTAGACCTTGTGTTTTCTTAGAAGAAGATTGTGGGCCTGAGAGTCAAAGGCTGTCTTCTCAAAATGGATCCAGGGACCACCTGCACCAGAATCTCTGGGAATGTTTACTAAAAATTCTTGCTCCTGGGCTCCAGCCCTGGGATCAGCTTTGAGGAATTATAATTCCTGAGGGCAGGGCCCTGAAATTCTATATTGTTTAGAATATGTATTCTCTTTCCAGATTGTTCGGTATATACTAAAGTTTGAAAAACTTTTCCTGCTACAATCTCTTTTTTTGCCCATGAGGCCTCAGTGCCTGGTGACATTCCCCCATAGGAAGGAGGAAGAAGCCCTATTTGCAGGCTGGAGGGATTAAAGGTGGCCAGAGTTTGTGGGACACCATCGCCCTCTTTGAGGTCACGGCCAGTTACAGCCTTGCCAGAGGGAAGGGGTTTGTGCCTGAGGGCCTTCAGATGGACACACTGTGTCCTCCAGGTAGGTTAATATAACCAGATATAACTATGGGTTGTAGCTGGTGGGACAGACTTCCAAAGCCTGGCAGCTCTCTAAACGACACCACACATTTTAGACTCAATAATTTACTGTCTTCTATTTCCCTGGAGGGTTTGTTTGGCAGGGAGATACTGTTTCATGGCCATAACTTATTGTTTCTCCGTTGGCGATTAAATTCCCTGAAGCAAGGCTCTTGACTTCTGCCTGTTAGAGCCTGGCACTCATTACAACTTCCAGCTCCTTTATTTGACCTGCCTTCTTGTTTATTTCAGGCCAGGGAACCAGATTTCCTTCTAATGTCCTCCTAGGACAACATCCTAATCGTCCTTTGAAAATCACCCTCCCAAGTTCTTGATCACATGACTTGAGTTTGATTGACCTTCAGACTGGGGTCTGATTGATGTAAGCTCATCAGTGTCCCCACTTCCCTGGCCACAGTAGCTGGTTCAAGAATGGACAGTGACCTCTGCATTCTGGTTCGAGTGGCTCTCATGACTTGCTGAGAGTTGTAGGCCACAGACCCTCCCTTGTCCCTCTTATGAGCATGGAAGTAAGTAGTCCTGGACACCCTTGGCAGGTTACTGGAACTTCAAGGGGACAGCGTTACTGAGAAAGGGGTCACTATAAAAAAACATAGCCAAGAACTGGGGAAGAGAGAGACTGGGACCTCTGCACAACTTTGAGGCCTTGATAAAGTTTTGCCTGAGAGGCTCAATTAGGTGTACTCATATAAATATGAATTTAAGAGTTTTTCCTTTGTTTTTTCTTTTGTTTCAGCTTCTATCAGTTTGAGCTGGGGTTTTGTTACCTGTAACTCAGTGTGTCCTAAGAGATGTAACTACCAGCTCCCCTTCCCTCTCTTGCAGTGAAGCGATACCCCACCATCTTTGCTCACTCCCCTTCTCCTCTCCTCAATTTAAAAACAAATAAATAAACAAGTATAGATCAAACACAATAAGATGTGTAGAAGGGTGATTTGGATTCATGGCTGGTTGAGATTCCATGCCCAAAGAATATTGATTAATGGATCAATGTCAATCTTAAGGGAAGCTCTATCCTGTTCAACATTTTAATCAATGACTTGGATAAAATAGGAGACATGCTTAGTAAGTCTCCGATGACACAAAGCTGGAGGAATTGCTAATATAACAGATGGCAGAATCAAGATTCAAAATTATTTTGACTGACTTAAACAGTAATAAAGATAAATATAAACTCTTGCTCAAAAAAATCAATCATATAAGCAGTGGACTGGGGAGCCCCAGCCTGGCAGTTGTCGCAATCACACAGAACTTGAAGTTGACCATAAGCTTGCATTGAGTCCAAAGTTGAGGAAATAAGTAACACAGTAAATGTTTCTAAAAATTTAACAAACTGCTGAAGAGAAGACTAACCTTGCCTCTACTTCCCCAGTAGGATACAGAAGTGGAATTTTCTGGGAAGTGATTTTCCCTCATTATATGAAAAAAAATTTGTAATGGCTCCAATAACAGAATAAGCCACCTTCCAAAATTGTGACTCTAATAGCAATTTTATCAGAATGTAATAGGAACATTATCTTTTATGGTGGTCTTCCTTTTAAAGCACAGATTTTTAAAATAAATCTCTTTAACCACTCATAAGGCAAAGTGGTACGCACATGGGCATCTAGAGAGAAAACCAGGAGAGAAAGTAGCTTAGCCCAGCCTCCTTGTTAGGTCTGCAGCAAGTCCACCCAGAGGGGCCTCGTTTAGACGGAACACTCAGAATCCAGGCTTGGTGCAGCTGACCGGCCCTATTTCATCTTCCCACATTTGTAGCCCTCCCTGTCAGCAACCCCCATCTTTGTTCCTGCTTCAGGTTGGCCCATGTTGTGTCCGCCCCTGCCTTCCAGTCGGCTCCATTTCTGGGCTCACCTGTGCCTCCCTCCATGCATGGCAGCTCTTACAGAGCACTGGGAAGGCCCGCCTCGGGCCCAGCCCCTGACCTTCCACCTGACTCCATCCTGAGTCTTTGCAGCCACCCACCAGCCAGGCCTGGCATCACGGACTGGCCCAGACAGTGAAGGTACACACACAATTTGTCTTTCTTTTTCCTTCTGTTGTTCTCATCACTTCATTTTACTTGCTAACCCAGAGAGATGGAAAAACTGGGAAATGTTCCTATTTGATCTTAGAAACTTAGGATGTGACTTTAGCAAGCTATTAAAATAAATTTCACTTCTGCCAACACAGAATCAATTGCCCTGTGGCAAGGGCAAGCTGGGCAGCTGGGACCAACTTGTACTCACATGTTTCTCCTGGAAAAGGTCCACTTCTCTCAAGAGCTTCTCCTGGCAGTCAGGGTTGGTAGCCAGCAGGTAGGTGGCAAAAGAGAGCGTGTTGGTGACAATCTCATAGCCAGCAATGAGGAATATGAAGGCCTGGCCCACAACCTCATCTACACTCAAAGGCTGGGACAGGGCCCTGGGTGGGTGCTGTCGGGAGGGATCCACCTGGCATTTGGTAGAGGAGAAGACTTCTCGGACGATGTCAAAGTCCTCCACACCCACAGGGCTCGAAGAATTTCGGGCATCCAGGACCATTTGGAGGAAATCTCTCTGCCTCTGAGGGACAAAGGAAGAAAATGCATATGTTGGTGTTCCGTTGCAGGAGCCAGGCTTCTCGGAGAATAAGGAGGAAGACAGATGCATGGGTATAGCTCTTAAAGAGCTCAGTGGGAACAAGGATCCTCGTGGCTGGGTTATCTGAGTTGGTGAGAGCCTGGACACTGCCTGAATGTCCCTCAGCAGAGCACGGCTCCCACAGATCATGGAGCCGCAAGAGCAGCCAGGAATGCTGCTGGGAAGAAAGACCAGGCCGTTCTATCTGGCTGGTTTGGAGAGTTGTTGAGTCACTTTGTTAAGTAAAAAAAGCAAGTCAAGGGACAACATGCACAGTGGCTGTCACTTCTGTCCAAACAGTGAATGTACCATGCATCTATGAAAGTGCATGCCCATCTATGCATAGGAAATACTCTGCAACCTCCCTACCCAACAGTTCCTGGAGCTGGAGGAAGAGAGAAAACAGGGGCAGGAGCTTTCAATCTTTCCTTTATACAGGTTTGTGCTGCTGGTTGGTTGGTTGGATTTCCATCAGCAAAATATCAAAGCATGATTTCCACTGTTCCCTTACACATACTTTAGACTGATAGGGGCAGCTGGATGTGTTCCTCCCATGGTAGCAAGTTAACAGAACTGGGGTGTGGGGAGGAAACTGGATTTGCTGGAGCTTGTCTTCAAAGCCTGTGGATGGTGCCTTCTGTGTCCTGGAGCCTAGTCTCTTTGTCTTGGTTCCTTTTTGTTCCCTCCATAATCCCTTACCCCTGCAGTCCCTAACCCCACAGATCGCAGACATGTACCAGTCCATGGCCAGTTAGGAACCAGCTGCACAGCAAGAGGTGAGTGGTAAGCAAGTGAGCAAAGCTTCATCTGTATTTATAGCCGCTCCCCACTGCTCACATCATGGCCTGAGCTCCGCCTCCTGTCACATCAGCAGTGGCACTAGATTCTTATAGGAGGGAGAACCCTATGCATGAGAGGGAGCTAAGTTTTGTGCTCCTTAGAAGAATCTAATGCTTGAAGATCTGAGGTGGAGCTGAGGTGGTGATGCTAGCACTGGGGACCAACTATAAGTTCAGATTATTATTAGCAGAGAGGTGTGACTGCACAGGGACCATAATAAATCAACTGCTTGAAGACTTATATCAAACCCATTCCTCCCTCTTCCTGGTCTTCATGGAAAAATTGTCTTCCATGAAACCAGTCCCAGGTGCTGAAAAGGCTGGGGACTGTTGCCCTACCCCATTTAAGTGGTTAGAGCTTCCTTACCATTTCCCCTACCTTTTTATCAGTAGTTTGCATATTCTTTATATTTCTACCACCACTAATTGTAACAATAGAAGCATTTCTATATTGCGTTAGTGCTAACAAAGTCTGTTCCTGGCACGTCCCTTCTTTGAAATGCTCTGTAACGTGATGAATGACAACTGATATGTTGCTTTTTTCTGAAGTTTATGGGACTAAAATGGCGAAAGGAGAGTATCAGATCCACCAACAGAAAAATATTATAATTTTGAAGTACTTTATGAGTTATAGCATTTTCTCAACATATTGGCTTCTGAATTTCCTTTGCCTTAATAATCTATGCCACACACATTAGTATCTACTTCCAACTTTTAAGACTGTTGTCATTTCGTATGTGGTTTCTTTTTCTCCTCCATAATATTTGAAGCATTTCCAGGTCAGGACCCTACCCTCACCCCAACCACTGTGCCTAGTATCGCACTGAGCACATGTTAGGAATGCAGTCCATAATTTCACCGATAAAAAAACAATGCAACAGATGCATTTTAAGGACGGATGTGCTGGGTGTGACTACAGCTGCGTGCTATTTAGAGCAGGGGCCTTCGGTCGTGAGACCTTTGCAGCTCCACTGCTTCCCAGCTTTGTGACCTTGCAAGGGGCCTGCTGAGGTCAATATGGTGAGTGTCATGAACCTTGAGGCTAAGGAGGCAAAACCTCAGCTTTCTACCAGCCTGTTTGTGCTGTAACAGCTGAGGAAATGGCAAAGGGTTGGGGATGGACGGTTCCTCATTCCACCCTGGCCTTGCTCACTCTGAATTCCAAATAGCAAAGTTGGCTTTCCTCAGCTTCCCTCCTGCTGCTTGGTCAGCATCTGGGTCTGCTCCCTGGGGGCAGAGCTGGGGCAGGACAAGATGCCACTTGGGGGCACTCTGCTCCCTCAGCTCCTGAAATCCCAGAACACCCCAGACCTCTCAGCCCATCCATCTGGAGCTGTCATACGGTGTGGTCCCTGAGGCCTGGCTATGCTTTGTGGGGGTAGGGGAGGGGAAATGATGGGAAGAGGGCACAGCCGCATCCACAGTGTGTATTTTTCTGGGGCAGAACTGCAGCTGGCATTCTGTCCTCTTATCCCGGCTCAGACAAGCTGCTGGAGTCTTGTAGAAATCTGTCTTGACCTCTGTAGGAGGCCAGAGGAAAAGGCCGCTCTCTAGGGCCTGCACGTTGGAGAGGAACATTAGTATAGACGGGTTTCTTTTATTCCCAGTGTGTCTTGAAGGCTAAATGAACACTGCTCATTTAGGATTGAAACAGCACTGGTTTATGGTTATACCCAAGCAAAATACGCACCCTGATAGATGTAGGTGTCTAATCCACCCACTGGCTAGGGCTTAGAAAAATATTTACCTTTTAACATCTGTGCCGCATTTTCACTGCGCAAACACACATCTGCTTGATGGAATGTATACAGAGTTCAGACGGTTTGAAAGCAAGTTTTCTTAGTAACCGTATAGCTCTGTCTTGACACGGGCGGTCCTGGATTTGTGGTTGGGAGGTTTTTCTCAGATCAACTCATTGTTTGAAACAAATAGCACTAGAGTTTATAAAAGGAAAAGCTCTAGGCAATCCCAGTAATTGGATCTTTAATAACCTCTCACCTCTTAGTAAGTCATTCAGGGCAACAGTTTTAAAATCTTCAGCCTGATTCCACAGTCGGGCTGGAGGCTGTGTGTGTGAGTGTGTGTATGTGTGTCTGTGTGTTGTATGTGACACAGCTCTCAAAGGACAGCCCTTCGTAGTAATGTTGAGGTTTGAAAATGGTTCTTTCTTCATTCTTCCTCCCCCGGGCTCCATCCTCACTCTGCTGAGAAGTATGAACCCAGGTAAGAATATCTGTCCTGTCCTTTCAGGCCTCAGAGCCCCGCCAAGGATGCCAGTTAGCTGACACCTCCAAGGGCATTCAGATGGAGTTCACGTGGTGTGAACCAAGGGGCCGTGAGCCTGCCTATACCTTCCTGTGCTTTCTGGATGCAGGCATGTTTGCTGCCCAGCACCCAGGATGTGAAGCAGGGGAGGACAAACTTCTGCCTCAGGCTTCTCAGTGCATTGAGCTGCCAACTGACCTCAGTGTCATTCCAGGCCAAGGCCTTAGCCTTTGGACCTCAGAACTCTTCTGCGCTACCCTGTTGAGAAACCCTTTTTAAAGTTGCACCTTGCACAAATCAGTTAAGGCACAGCCATTTTAGCCCTGTTTTTCCTTGTAAGTAACTTTCTTCCAGGCAACCCGGCCCTGAGAGGATAGCACTTACACGGGCACAGGCATATCCAGGATGGAAATTACCCTTCATCACACTGAAAACTTCTCTTTCTGTTTTTAGCTGAGTTCAATCAACATTTACTTGATTCTTGCTCTGTGCTGAGCGCAGTGCAAGTCTCTAAGGAGGAAAGAAAACTCTAGGTCTTGTGTGAAGCATACTAAGGAGGCCAGAGGGCCCCTCAGCCACGACTTTTGTGGTCACACCCTTCATGCTGAAAGGGGATGTGGAGTGGAGTGACAGTTGCCTGAACCCTCTCTAATATTTATGCTGTTCACACGATAAACATCCATCCTACCATTTCTTGATATAAAAAAAATGCTCATGAAAATTGCATATGGGCACATTTATCTAGAAAATTCTTTTGGGCTGTTGTAACTTGTGCTTGAGGCGATGCTTAAACTAAAAAGAGTTTGGGGATGGCTTTCATTCTACGCGCCCAAGTCAGAGGATGGACAAGTTGCTCTGGGCCTCACCTTGCTGCCAGCCCACCTGCTCTTTCTTGTGTGACCATCCTCCGCCCTTCTCTGTCCTTTCTCCTGCCCCTGGGAAGCTCGACTCAGTGGTAGATTGCCAAAGGACAGTGGTGTGCCATGCGGCACTGGGGGAGGAGAGAGAGTAAAGAGATAGTGATGCCAAATTAGGTTCCATTCCATTTCAAGGCGGTGTCCTATTAAAATACGTTACCTCTTCCGCGGCTTGCTGGTCCCGCAAGGCAATCACATTCCTAATGAGTTTGTTAAAAAAGCCATTCAGTTCATCTCGGTTCTTATTGGGCAGAATCCGGGCCAGTGGGACCATTATGGATGGAAATGATACTTGAAAGAGAAAAACAAAAGTGGCATTGAGAAGGAGGAGGTAATAAACCAGGACCATTAGACACTTATTACGGGGAAGCACATGGGCCTTGGATTGGAGGCATTTTAGAGCATGCCTCCCTCCCAACCTCCCACCCCACTGCCGTGACTCCTAAAAACAGCTGCAGGATCTTCTTCCATCTCTGTGCTCCTCACCATTCCTTGCACATAGTAAGTACTCAGTAAACATCTGGACAATTAAATTGAGTCCTCACTTCCATCTGGCTCTCCAGAGGTCAACTTCATACTTCAGGTCCTAGATAGGAGGACCCAAGGTCTTTGAATTCCATCAAGGGAGAACAGATTACAGGCTGTTTCAAGTCTTAGCAAGTGGGAGAAGTGGATTTACTTTTTAAACTTTCTGGTTATTTGCATGTTTTTCCTCTGGATGATGATCCCCAGAGCGACCCCTGAATTGTTCGTAAGAGCTGTTGCTGCCGCTGTGGCTGCTGCTGAGCGTGCCGGCCTCTGTGGGTACCTCCTGTGGAGGCTGCCTGCAGCTCGGGCTCTACCTGCCAGGTGCCCTGGTGGGGCTGCTCTGGGTAGAGGTTCTGGGCTGCAAGCTGAGTGCACACACAGGCTCTCAGAATGCACAGCTCCTTTTCCAAATCAGGGGCCTGAACCAATATAACACAGCAGGGAGGAGGGTTCAGTAGGGGGTTGGGGTGGGGTGCAGTGAGAAGCAAAGGGAGAGACTGCCCAAACTCCGCACAGTGACTCGACCTGCAACTTCAGGGCAGAGCTAATAGGGATGACAGAACCTCCCTCTGAAATTGGCTCAGAAATGGGAATGACCTGATCAAGGAATGGATAGAATTTTACCAGCCCAGCAGAATGGTTAGAAATCATGGCAATAATGAATAACAACAACACTTCAATGCACTCATAAAAGCAAGAAGATAATACTAGCATTGGCCAGAGGGCAAAAACTCACTTCTACAATAAAAATAAGATCAGTAGGCTGGTCTCTGTAGCATTAGGTAACCTGCTAGTCTCCCACTGCGTATGACCTCTGGTTTACTATGCGCTGGGCTTCAAGTGAAGGAAGAGGATTTTGGTGGCAGGGAGAAAAATGCCCTAGAAAATGAAAGGCTTGGAGCTCCAGTCTCAGGTCTGCCTTTCTGGGCCTCAGTTTTCTCATCTGAAAAATGGGGACAAGAATATCTTTCTCAAAGGGTGAATACTAGGACTAAGTGAAGTGATAAACATGGAGAGCTTAGCACCTCATGTCGGGGTCATTCTCACTGAGGTGGGGTGTTTGGCAAGGACAGGGATCCTGCACTGGTAATAAGTGGTCTTAGGTTGGTGACTAGAGGGCATCTAAGGTGCCCTTTCCTAGTGTCAGTGGCAGAACCCAGAGAGCTGCCCCTGGTTCGCCCTTGGTTGGGGCTGTACTTACAGATTAAAACCAGGAGAGGTTTAGGGATGCTGAACTGGAAGAAACGTCTGCAGTGTTCCACAAAGGGGTCCTCAGGAGCCCTCCAGGAGTCCACCTGGGTGCCAAAGGCAACGCTGGCAACCACGTCTGTGGTGTAACAGCAGTAGCACCTGTGGGAGATGGGGACACTGGGATTAGACAGCACTCTGGTGCAAGCTTGTCCCCAAATCCTTTCTCCTGAGGAAGCCTGCCTTCAGTGTCTAAATAGGACTCCCAGCCCTGCAGAAGGGCTGGTGAGGAGCTTCCTGAGGATCTACAGCGAGGCGGAGGGAGAGGGGCTACTGGGCTGAGGCCCTCGGAGAGGACTATGGGAGGAGATGAAGGCCCAGCAGCCAGCTTATCTAAACAAAGACCAGGGCAGCAGAGGGGGAGGCAAGGCTTACTCAACCAGAACTTCAGGCAGCTGCAATCAACCAGAACACAGCCAAATACTGAGAGAGGACATTTCACATTTTCCTCCCTGTGCAGGAGGGCAAATAGGTGGCCCACAGCCCACAGCTTCACCCCAAGACTCTGCCCAGCCCATCTCAGGCCAGAATCTAATGATGAATTGATATAGATGAAATTGTCATTGATAAATTAACAAGCTCATCATCTGGTTTCATTAACTTCATCTCCCTCTTTCTCCTAATGATTTTACAGTTTTCTTTAGAGCAACAAACAAAAAAGAAGGGCTCTTCACACTCAAATAAATATAAGACAAACTTTAGGACAGGCTTCGTGAACACATGTATATTATTACAGAAAACATACTGTGCACTTTCCAAACAGACAGAAGAGAAAGTATCTGGCAGTAGCTTCAGAAAATTTAACCTCTTAAGCTATAGGGAACCTGTCCCCCAAAGGCCATTTTAAACTAGAATTATTCTTTTTTGTTATCTTATAGGAATAGTCAGATTAAGTTCTTTTTAAAAAGGCTAACAGCTGGGTTATTAATACCCATTTATAATTAAAGAGTCTATTTTTGTCCTTGATGTAGGCACTAACTTCATTCCCCTTCTGCTTAAGTTACATAACCACTGACTTATCATTAAGGAAGAAATGACATTTCCAGATGACTTTTTAAAAAATTTTTGACTGTTTTCATCGAAATGTGATTACACATTTCCCTGCTACAGTAAAAACAAGAATGAGACTATTGCATGCGATTGCATCCTACCCTGATGGTTGAAGATTTAAGGGTTTTAAGAGCTATTTACTTTGCTTTTATAGGTGAAAAGGCCACCTAATCTTTAACCAACGCATGCATCCTACAATCAGAGAAAATGTGGACAAGAAGACTTTGTAAACACATGGTACAATAGAAATGTTGATGATGAGTATGTTATTATTTTATTAGTAATGATAAGGACTCAACTTCTGACTGATTTGACATCCCCACCATGTTCTTGATGTGTTGTAAGCCATGATTTGGCTTAAAACAACTAAGGATTTCTAGGGGAAAAGTCAGACGATTTAGATTTGGCATCCACCACTAAGTCACAGCTCTAGGCTGAGGCGTACCACAGTTTTCCCTAAATCCCTGTCCTTTCTGGCCAGGCCTGTCCTGCCCTTGCCTGTGAGGGTCCCGGCTTCCCTCCACAGGCCACACATGCATGGGCTTTGTTCACATCCATCTCCCATTCGAAGTGGGTTTCATTTCTTCTCATTAGTCAGTTCCTCCACGCTTTTACGAGCTTCTAGCGTTTCCACAGTTTGCTAGTCCCAAGGTAATTGTCCAGCAATTACGTACAGTTACAAGAAGCAGCAATTCAGAAGCAGTGCAGCCCCCTTACCTCTGGATGTCAAACGCCTCCCCAGATTCTGCATAGCCTTTTAAATGAGCCAGGAGAAGGTCGCAGGCTTGGCTGATGAGAGGAGTTAACTGGGAAAGGATAACAAAGGTGTAATTAGGGCACCATGCTGGGAACACACCTAAATTAGCTTCAGACAAGAGGTTATATGCACAGCTTTCTGGGAAAATGGATGTTGCTTTTTTCTTTCTTTTTTTAAGGTACTTTTCACACAGCTAAGATTCAAGGGATAGATCTCAAATCCACATATATTTATGGCCGGGGTGCAGTGGCTCATACCTATAATCCCAGCACTCTGGGAGAATGGGATGGAAGAATCCCTTGAGCTTAGAAGTTCCAGACCACAGCAAGAGTGTGACCCCATCTCTACCAAAAACAAAAAAATTAGCTGGGTATTGTGGCAGGTTCCTGTAGTCCCAGCTACTCAGGAGGCTAAGGCAGGAGGATCACTTGAACTCAGGAGTTTGAGGTTGCTGTGAGTTAGGCTGATGTCACAGCATTCTTGCCTGGGCAACGGAATGAGACTCTGTCTCAAAAAAAAAAAAAAAATCACAAATATTTGTAAAATACAATAGCTGTAAGCATCTAGTTTAGCTTAAGCAATCTTTTATTCTTGGAAGAAAGAAGAATATAAATATCAAAATAATTATGAAAATGATCATTAAATGTTCAGATAAAAGTGAGACTCAGTGCTCAGTTTCATGCCATTTGATGAACAGCAGAGAGGAAACAGACTCCAGTTTATATGTGCTATCTCCGGAATTAGTCCAAGTCTTTGCTTGTTTGTTCCAATCATATTTTAGATTATCTACTGGAATATATACTCTTAGCATGTAAAGGAACCTAAGGTCATCCATTTCAACTTCTTGTTTAGCACAGAAATTATTTTTAGAGCCTTTCTGATGGATGGTTATTCATTTACACTTGAGCTGCTTAAGTCTTTGAGTATACTGGAACCCTTGACTTTAAGAGGCCTCCAATGCCCACACAGGGCAATTGTTGGATTTCATTTTTTAATATTAAATTGTTTTTATTATGGAAAATTCCTAACCCCCACCCCTCACCCGCAGAAAGGTAGAGAGAATGGTGTCATGAAATTCCTATAGCTACTACCCGGCTTCAGCAAATTGAGATCTTAGTTTTGGTTGCACCAATTGTGATCTCAACAGGCTCGACTGAGCAGGTGGGATCCTTTGGGAAGCTTATTGGGCAGCCACGTGACATTTTATTCTTCTCTGTATGTTTGAAAGGCCACACTGGAAATGTCAAGGGGAAGGAATCATGTTAACCAGCTCACATTCTCAAACAGCGTCATAGCGGAAGCCACATTCTATCATACATCGTTCTGAGCATTTCTTACGGAAAGCATGTTAGGAGATGTTACCTATGTTTAGATTTTACTATTTTAACACAAGAATATTAAGTTCTTGAGGGCAGGGGAGAATTTATCTCATTTGTTCATTTGCGTATCCCCAGCACTTAGAACGGTGTCTTGCACATAGTATTTATTTGCTGAATGACTGAATTTTACTGACTATGGAATACCCACTCTTTGCCTTTAAAGTCTCGAGGCATTGGAAATATTATAAAATGTTAATTACTTATCAGGAAGCATGTTGTTGTATTGAGGCAAAATCTGACTTCCTGTGACAACCTTCTTCTGGTTTCATTTCTGTTCTCTGACATGTGCCAGTGCACCCTACACTCAGACGTGGTAGAGGATCTATCTCCTCTTCAGGTTCTCCTGGGCCACCATTCCGCGTGCCTTCAATCACTCCTCCTACCACACGGTTTGCACATGCCTCTCCAGTCTTATTGCTCTCTTCCTTATCACGGTCACCCAAAAGGTGGCCCCGGAAGTGGAACACAGCATTTCAGGTGTGAACAGACCACTGCCTGTGGGCTGCAGCCTGTGAGTCAATCACAAAGCCCGGTTTCTGCTGACTTTTTCAGAAGACACACTGCACAGGCGAATACTGAAGTTGAGGTCAATGAAAACCACAGGGTCCTCCACGAATCATACCAGATGCAATTGAAATGTTGCCCTTGAGGGTCCATTCATTAGGAAGGCTTTATATATACATTGCATTTTATTCTGTGAAAAGTGGTCCTACCATGTGTTCTGACCAGAACAATCTCTTAACTTCCCTGGAACATTTGGGTGTTTGGAGATTCCTGGCAGAGGGGCGCAGTCTGGGTGCTATTAGAGGGATGTGGGGTAGGGGACACAGGCCTTGTTGGAACTTTTCCCTCCATGGCCCCATCTAAGCCAGTCCTATGTACTCTTTGGTAGAAGGAGACAATTGTGTCCTCAGGGGCACAATTGCTTTGCCATGGGTTCCCTCTCTGAAGGAGTCAGTCCTGCTGAGTGAGCGCATGTGGTCTGAGCTCAGGGCTGTGCTGGCTCCACAAAGGCTGGCCCATGGAGGAGGTCCCCAAGGCAGGAACAATGGCCTTCGTGGCATCTACAGGCAGCCAAACAACAGCTCAAGGAGCTGAACATTCAGAGCAGAATACACCCAGGCAGAGAGATGGCTGAGCATCTGGACCCTCCCTTGTTGCCAAGACTCATGGAGGGAGGGCAATTGTGGGGAAAAGGATTTGCTGTTTATCAAGCTGCGAGGGTTGAGAATGCTGGGGTGTTTGTTCATTGGGGAAAAATCCCATCAGCAGTTAACGTTGGCTATTCTCTCTTTGTTTTGTCTGAAATCTGCTAAATGTGCCTTCTAAGTCTTCAGGTTCATTCAGCTCCTTGCTGTGTGGCCAGGATCAAGCTCCAGAGCCCAGTGGCCCTCCACTAGACGGCTATTTTAGGTAGCCGTGGAATTGCTCATCATCACAGTTTCTGGTTCTTTAGCCAGCTGTGCATGAACCTAAGTAAATACTCGGCCAGGCACCATCTTACTGCTAAGTCAGCTGGGGAAGACTTGGTCAAATGATTTGCTGAAGCAGAAATGTGATTTACCTCTTCTGCCTAGCATGAAGTCCACTCAGAAAAGAAGCGAGCATCACTCCCCTGGGTTATTCTTAGTAACTCTGCATCAACTCTTCCTGTCCACTGCATGCTTTCCTAAATTCTCACAAACCATCAGTTTAATAATCCATCATACAAAAGTGTGTGTAGATGGGTCATTTAAAATGATCTCTAGACCATGACTCCCAAGAAATCTCAGACTATCTTTGGAGAACTCAGCACAGCAGTCTAAACTGTCTCCCTTCCTTTCTTCTTCCCTCCCTACCTTCCTTCCTTCCTTCCTTCCTTTCTCTCTTTCTTTCTTGAGACAGGCTCTGGCTCTGTCTCAAGCCCGGAATGCACAACACAACCCTAGCTCACTGCAGCCTCAAGCAATCCTCCTGCCTCAGCCTCTTGAGTAGCTAGGACTATTGATGCCCACTACCACTAATTCAGAAAAATGTTTTGCCGAGATGGGGTCTTGCTATGTTGCTCAGGCTGGTCTCAAACTCCTGGCCTCAAGCACTCCTTCTGCCTTGACCTCCCAAAATGCTGAGAGTATAGGTGTGAACCACCATGCCTAGCCTTAAGCCACATTCCTATAACTAGCTTCGCTGCCTATGTTCCTTCAATTATTTTAATCAGCTTAGTGGTACAAGTGAATCCTACTTTAACAAAATTCCATATGCTGAAATGTCTTTTAGATTTATTTCAGAAGACTAGTAACATGGTGAAAAATACATATACTGTTTGAAAGGAAGTCTCTTTTACTATCAAGATTGAAGCTTTCTTAAGGTAACAAAGGAGATACAACATAAAATCTGATTTACACACAACTCTTCAGAGGCATGCCCTGTGTATAAAGAGGGGCTCATTCATACTGAATCCAAATATATGCCTGGATAGTGCAAACTGCCCGGCATTGCCCCCTCTACATACTTTCAACCAGAATGCTTTGTTGCCGGCTGATGTGACTGTAATTTTCTGCTACACTCTGCCTGCTGTCTGTCGAACTGAATGGATAATGACATTTTTATTTGGGTTAATGTGATATGAGATGGGGCATGTAATATGAAAAATGTTTTAAAAAGCAATGCAGAGAAAATATAATAAGACAGTGGGGCATGATCTGTCTGTTGGCCAATAGCCATCATTTCAGGTTTTCTTCCTTGCATTACACACAGCAGTTACTGAATATTTACTTGTACACGGGTTGCATACAAACAAAAGCTCTCTTTGATGGGCTTGCATAATCTTTATACAATCCACAAACCCCGCAGTTCTTCTAAGTTTTCGGACAAACAGGCAAATGTGACATATGCACACACAGAGGCACAGGTGAATACACAATGCCATAATTACTGAGATCTTAAAGATTCTCATCGGGTCATTACGTTTCATCTTCTTCATGGCATACTGAATGATTTTTGTTTTTGTTTCAGATTTTCATAATACACATATATTACACTTAGAATCAAATACAATATTCATGTTATTAGGTTTTTAAAAATTATTTAGTCTTGAGGGGTGCTACAGACTGAATGTTTGTGTCCCCTCAAAATTCATGTTGAAGCCTTAACTCCTAATATAGCTATATTTGGAGTTAGAGCCTCTGAGGAAGTAATTAAGGTTAAATGAAGTCATGAAGATGGGGCCCTGATCTGATAGAATTAGTGTCTTTATAAGAAGAGGTACCAGAGTGTGGGTGTTTCTTCTCCCTCTTTTTTTCCCCTTTCCTGTGCACTAAGGACAGGCCATGTGACCACAAGAGGGCTTGTCAGAAATCAACAATGCTGGCACCCCAGTCTCCAACTTCCAGCCTCCAAAATGTGAGAAAATTGATGTCTGTTGCTCAGCCACTTGGTCTGCCGTGTTGTGTAGTGGCAGGACAAGCTGACTAAGACAGGGGTTATGGGCCAGCAGCTAAGCCTGGAGAGAAAGTTTCCCATTTTAGTTCTCTCATCTCTCATATTGGTTGTTCCCATTAGAGGTTAAGCTCAGTGCTTGGCTGAGCAGCTATTTGGTAATTAGCAATAACCATTGACAGCAAAGCACTATTCTCAGCCTAGAAAATTCTCTAAGGAAAGAATTTAGAGATTTTTTTTTTTTTTTTTTGTGAAAGCATCTCACTCTGTTGTCCAGGCTAGAGTGCTATGGTATCAGCTTATCTCACTGCAACCTCAAACTCCTGGCCTCAAGTGATCCTCTTGTCTCAGCCTCCCAATTAGCTGGGACTATAGGCAGGTGCTACCATGCCTGGCTAATTTTTCTATTTTTGGTAGAGATGGGGTCTCACTCTTGTTCAGGCTGGTCTCAAACTCCAGAGCTCAAGGGATTCTCTCTCCCAGAGTGCTAGGAATAAAGGGTGAGCCACTGCACCCAGCCAGAATTTGGAAATTGTTATATACTTGAAATGCCCAGTTTTGAAAGAAAGGATTTGCTACCAAATTAATTGTGTGCAAGGACTTCTGGGTAAAGGTGTAGACAGAGGGCAATTGAGTAAATTCCACAAGGTAGGAGGGTCTTGTAAGTGGCCCAAAGAGACAATTTATGGAGTAATGACGTAAGAAGGGCTGAGAAAATCTCCTGTTTGTTCAAAGGCTTTCTGCTCTTCTCCCTTTAGGTGATCCCCAGAATTTTTACCACTGAGTTCCTTCTTCGAGTAAAAGGTTCTGTTCTGTTAAAGAACCCTTCCCTGAAAGAGGACAAACACTTGAAGGCACTGCCCGTTACTGAGTTTCCTCTCCCTGTCACTCTATAGTTGTGTGATCTTGTGGGCAAATTGCTCAACTTCACTGAGTCTGTTTCCTCATCTGCAAAATGAGAAAAATTATACCTCCCATAAAGAGTTGTGACGAAGATTAGAAACAAAATATGTAAAACAAAATATGTCCACACACGGTAGTTGTCCGAGTCCCAACCTCCCAGATGGGTGTGGACATCTGGAATTGTTCTCTCTCCTCTTGTTCCTTACAGACAACTCTCCACTGGAGCTGCCTATTCTTGACTCATCACGTTAACATTGCTTCCTTTCTTGCATCTGTCCCTTTCACTTTTATCTCCCCAGTCATCCCCTAATCCAAGCTTTGGTACCTGTCATCTGGAATATGGCCATTACCCTGCTTCTTGAGAGCAAAGACTATAGCTTAAGTATCTTTGTAGTCTTAGTACTCTGACAGTGTCTGACACACAGGTGCATTTAAAAAAATAATTTTAAAAAGAGATTACTGGCCTCCTGTCTTTTAACTCTCTGATCAAACTGTGCTCAGTCACCAGACTGGCTTTCTAAAAATACTTGTAATCTGAGCAATGCTTTGCTTAAATCTTTGGAGATCTCCATGGACTGAAGAACATAGTACAAACATCTTATCTTCCAAAGCCCATTAAGAACTGAATTCTGCCAATGAACTTTGAAGCACAATTTCCCCCATCAAGCCTTCGGATGAGACCACAGACCAGTCCAGTTTGACTATACCTACAAGAGAACTTGAATCAAAGGCATCCAGCTAAGCCATGCCAGGATTCCTGACCCACAGAACAATGAGCTCACCAAGGTTTGTTTTAAGCTGCTAAATTTTAGGGGTAATCTTTTCTTTCTTTCTCTCCTTACTTTCTTTCTTTTCTCTTTTCTTTTTCTTTGAGACTCTGTTGCCCAGGCTAGTGTGCAGTGGTGTGATCATAGCTCACTGCAACCACAAACTCCTAGTCTCAAGTGATCCTCCTACTTCAGTTTCCCAAGTAGCTGGGATTATAAGGTGCATGTTACCATGCCGAGCTAATTTTTTAAGTTTTTGTAGAGACAGTCTCACTGTGCAACTCAGGCTGGTCTCAAACTCCTGACCTCAAGTGATCCTCCTATCTCATTCTCCCAAAATGCTAGGATTATAGGCATAAGCCACCATTCCTAGGCTACATGGCAATAACTAACATGCTCTCAACGCTATTCTTTTGTGGTAACTTGGGTATGTTATCATGCATATTGGAGTTTTGGTATTTTTTACATTAGGAATGGGCATGGTGTGCTTCACTTAATGGACTGTGTAGAAACATCTGTGTGATGACTGATTTGCTGAACACATTCCTTGAGAGCCTTGGCATAGAGAGTGCCCAAGAATCACTAATGGCATGAATACAGTGTATTTTGCTGAAAACTGGTTCTGAGTGAGAAACCTGAAACCGATGAGGACTTTACCTCTTACTTTGGTCATGGTATCTAGGTCTCTCTGAACTCGGGTCCTTACTCCCCAAAAGGAGAGGCTGACTGTAAAGAGCTGTAACACTCTCTCCACTGACATTCTACAATTCCAAGCAGATCACAAAGCATCCGGTTGAGACATTTGCTTGGGACCATGGGAAGAGTAGCTTAATTCCTAGTGTGGGGCAGTAATATGTGAGACCTTGGGGCCCGTCTCCTTGCTACAGCACATCCCCCCTCTAACAAAGCCACCATCTCTTTCATGCACTGACTTCAGAATTACAGGAAGACCTAAAGAGCTGAGTCTGGTTGTTTCTGTGCTCAGCTAGTTTTATGACAGTGAAAATTAGCACTCCAGACACTTTCCCACCAACAGCAGGTCCACATTTCATTTCTTCCTCCGTTTATTTGCTTCTGGGCTATAATTTCACTCTATGCAGATCTGATGTCATGAACTTGACATGGAGAAAAAGACAGGAGAAAAAGAAACCCACCATCTTTAGGCCTTTGGACTTCCTGGAAGTCTAGACCATGCTGAGTGCTGGGGAAAACCTCTTTCCTCCACAGGGAGAAGGAAGGAGAGATTTCTTTTACCTACACATCTAACCTGAGACAATCTCCACACACTGCCCGGGAGATTCATTTATCCACACATGAAGTAGAGACTGACAGTCTGATACCTAAACCGGCCCCTGGGAGTCTGTCCTGCTTTGGGGCTACAGAGAAGAGACTTGAGGGGTGTGATATGTAGTTCCCCTTTATCTGTTCTAGGAGGACTTTCCCTATGAGTCTGGGGAATGTCTGGCGTCTTGGAGGCTGAACGGCTGAGATGGAGCCATTTTTCCTATGCGGGTCACTCCCCCACCTTCACGTATTTAATAGCTCCTGTGCTGCAGCAAAGTATGCACCAAACACGCCCCTGGCACAGAACAGTGAACTCCACGTGCTTCCACCTACTTTTCCAGTTGTTTCTCTCACTAATTGTTCACACGCCCCCTGTGTTCCAGCCAGCTTGCACTCCCCTACTCCCTTAACACACCCTGTACTTTTCTGTCCAGATGCCTTTGTTCCTGCAGCTCACCCCACCTGCAACGCATCTTCTCCCTCCCGACACTCAGCCAGATCTTCAGGGTTAGGTTGCGGAGCTACCACCTGCCCCCAAAGTGCTTTCTGGTGCTCCACACAGGACATGAGCTCTGTCACCATCTTCTGCTACTCAGCAATATTGTAGTAATTTATGTACCTTGTTGCCCGTCTACATTACATTCCTTAAAAACAGGAACTTGTAAATATTTGTTGACCTTAATGAATTTCCCATTTCATCCTATTTGGTGCTTGGTAGACCTGTGGCAATGTTGTTTTCAGAACTGATGTCAGAGGGGGGATTTTCTGAATAAATAAGGGACAGCTAATAGGGGAGGAGGGGAGCAATTTAACAACATTGCTGGTTTAAAAAATAGAAAAATTAATACCTTAAAGTGCTCTAAACTGGTGACTAACAAATGAAAAATTAATTCCTGCTAATGAAACTTATCACTTCTTTCTTCCGTTACACCATTTCTAAAAGCCACCCAGATATTAAAAACATCCAGGACTCATTCTTATGCAAAATTTCCTGCTGATGGCTATCAGTTCTAGCCATCTAGGTGAATAATCAAGTGTCATTTCTAATAAGTCAGTGGCTCCTGTCAAGAGTTGTGACCAATTAGGACTCACCCCAATGAGGAAGTGTCTACGGGTGTTGCTAAGCAACAGCCAAGCTGTGAGGCACGTTTAGATGCTCTTTTAGATTTAACCAGAGGCAAGTCGGAGTGACATTATAATTCCGGCAAAGGAAAACCAAATTATAACCCAGGACGGGGTACCCATGATGAAGAGTGTGTTTTCTTTTAAATGCAAATGGAAAAGGCACATTTTAACCAGAATTTAAACAGTCCATCATTATACTGATTTTAATTAGGAGATTAGGTGTCAGTGGAATGCAACTGCATTGTGGGATAATGGTCTCTGGCTGCTGGATAAATACCCAGACTTTCTGGAAAATGGGCAACTGGTCAGGCAGGGGCAATGTATTTTTGGACCCTGAAGTATTTATTGCCACAGCCACTCCTGGTTATAACGGCTTTCATTTCTGTTGTTCTGTAGGATTAAGAAATAAAAACAAATATTAAAAATAGGCTGCTGCCTAGAGGAAACTACTTGCTCTAACGTTATTGGAAAATTGTCCTGCTTAAGAAGTCCCCAAATGTGATTGTCTGAAGAGCTTATGGGGAAAATTTAAAGGCCAAACTCAACTGTGATGATGACTGTAATTCTGCAATGACTTTTGCACTGAAATGGTTGTAGCTACGCTTTTACTCATGAGCCGGCTATATCAGCTGAAATTTTTAAAAATTGTAGTCGTTCTTGAGTAACATGTCTTCTCCAAGGCAGGAAAGGCCTATGGGGAATAATAAGCACATCTTCCTCTGCCATTAAGATTCATACATTATTGACTACGCCTTCCTGACAGGAAACATCTGGATGAAAAGTGAAAAATTAGGCAGAGAGCTGGATTCTCAGTGCTGTGCATGATACCAGCCTCCCCTGTTGCACTTGTCTGTATTGGCAGCCGAGCTCAGCGATATGATTGCTTATTTACTCTTGAGTGACACATACATCCTTAGGCTACCCTCTCCATATTAAGTTACCTGGTCTTTTGTATCTGCTCAGTGGGTTACCACCAGTTCTGAGTTTTCTGGGCGAATGAGGAAATGCCCATCAGTACTTATGTTGGGCTTTGAAGACTGCAAACATGTGAGGTGCTGCCATATTGGGTTGGACCCGTGGGCCGTCCAATTTGGAGCTTGGCCTCTGCCAGCGGCACTCACAAGTAGAAATCCCCCTGGGGGACCACCTGCAAAGGTACAGTGCCAAGATGCTTATTTCTCATGATAGTCACCTATGAAGTTAACTACCCATGTTTTTACCTTTTGAAAACTTATCCGAGCTTAGAACAAAGTTAAACAGATTTATTTACTGCAGGTCATTCCCAAGACTTTAATATGCTAAGGTACATGGTGAATCTCAAAGAAGAGGGTTTGCAATATTTTACCAAATTATTTGACCATTGGGGCCTTTCTGGTCCTCTGTGATTTTAAATCCTTTTCCTCAGTAAGATTTCATAGCTTGAAGTTTGTCATCGTGTATGTATAGCTTAGATGCTTTTCTCCTAAATGTATTCTTTTATTCTTGCTTATACTGAAGGTTACCTGGCACTTTTGTGCTGACTTACACAATCTTAAGAGAGTCTCAGAAAGTTATTCCTATTGATTTAATATTTCTCAAATCAGAAGAGCTTAGAGGAATATACAAATATATAGATTTCATTCTGGTCTCCCTCTTTCAAATGAGTTACATAATTTAAAAATATGTAACCTGGGTCCCTAGGGGATCACATTGTTTATATTTTTCCCCTATAGAAGTGCCAATTTACTCCCAATTTTGTTTCCTGAAATGAAATCTATTTACTTCTGGATCCATAATAAAGTTTTACATGATCCCAGGGTTGCTCACTAACAAAGATTATAAAAATCTAAATAAATCTACTGGCTGCCCTTTTAAAGGCATTAATCCTTTGGGGGAGGGATGGAAACGGTGGCAAGTTAATCAGGCAAAATTTGCCCTCAGATAAAAAAGTAGTTGTTTTCCCAGCACAGCCTGGCAATCCTTTAATATAAATGCCAATGATTTGTCTGTCACTGGCTATGACTCTGACGGTCCATCCTTCCTGCATCAGGGAGGCATCAATCACATTTTCACTGGTTCTCTCTCTTTATATTAGCCCTGGTAAGACTTGAGCCAAAAACCAATTTTATTTTAAATAAAAATATGGCTTTATGATATAATGCTGATTTTAAAGTAATTTCCAAGCATTGTTGACCGAGGCAGCCTAAAATCCACATAAATAAAGATAGAGCCATCCAGAGCTTTTGGATATTAATGACACTTAAAGACACAGGTAGAGAGAGACTTAGGCTGCCAAGGTTCTCAAGGAAAAAGCCTCAGAATTCCAAGGGAAAACAAACCTTTATTTCAAGAATAAACCCTGATGTTTGATAACAAAAATCCAAAAGCTGCTTACAAATTCAACAAGGACTAGAGATGTTGATATTTCAAAGCTATTTCTGGGAAAACTAGAGATGTTGATATTTCAAAGCTATTTCTGGGAAAACTGGCTCAGGTGCCTACAGCGAGGATCTGTGGCTCAAAGTCTCTGAGCTGTCTCCTGTCTCTATGTGTCTCCTTGCTTCCCTCTTTGTGTCTTTGTGACCTGCCGTGGCTCTCTGAAGAGAAAGCCCGCAATCTGCCACATCCTCTCCATTTTTCCTTGATGAAATTATTTCCCTTTTATTTCTTTTTAATCTTAGTCTTATCATACATCCTCAGGGAGAATTGGTAGGAAGTCTCCTAGTGTTTGCTTCTTATCCAGCCACCCATGCCTCAGTCCTACTAAGTGCCTATTTTGGACCTACTGTGTGCAGTTAACGATAAAGAAAAAAAGAAATGTTACCCTTGTCTTCCCAAAGCATGCATGCAGCAGACTGAGACACGAAATAAACACAATAAACAAGTAAACTAAATGGAATGTTAGCTGGGGGTGTTGATTCTGATACAGCCTTTGGTCCCATAGGGTTTGAGAACCAGTGACCTAGACAACAAAGTGACTGGGAAGTTAAAGTCTAAGGAAGAAGCCAGGAGGGTGTGGGGAAGGACTCAGTGTGGGCATGCCTGTGGGGCAGCTTGCATTCCTTTTTCTTCCCTCCCCACATCTTGCATGGGCTAGAAACCACCCCCACCTCATACCTGCACCTTGCAACACCTCGCTCAGAGACCTCCGTGCTCAGAGCCTCAAAGCCCTGCTCTTCGTACACAAAAGGAAGCTGCCTTTGGAATTAGAGAAACTTTTTTCTCCCCTCACAAAGCTTGGCCTCCAAAATCATTGTCTCACCCGGGTTCCAGAAAGCCTAATGCACAGTTCAAATCTGAGCACCAACTTCTTTGTCCTGGATAGCACAAAAGTGTCCTTCAGAGGCACCTTCAGACGCAGTGGTGCCATGGATTTGGTGGGTAGGAGAGATCACAGGAAACACGATCCATGGACCATGGAACACACATATGTTGCTCTCACATTTCAGAGTTTATCTGTAATTTTGTCTTGGCCTTCTGGCTAACATGAAGTGCAGAACGTGATCTGTGTCCTGTTATTTCTTTATATTTAAGCAGCACTTAACACCTGAGCTGCCCCTTCCTCTGTGAAATACTTCCCCCTTCTACATAGTCCTGGTTTCCCTTTCAGGCTGTCCTTCCTGAGCCTTCTCTATAGGTTTCTCCTCTGTGCCTCCCTTACGTGTGGTTCTCCCAGACCATATTTCCACTTATGCTACACACACTCCCTGGGTGACCGCATCTGTATCTGTGTTTTCATGACAGTCTTTCCCCCCATTCTCACCTGAGCCCCAGACCTGCACAGCCAACTTTTTCCTGGTAGATGGCCTTAGATGCCTCCCAGAAAACCTTAGCTTGCCAGGTCTAAACTCTCCAGGGCTGGGGACTACCCCATCCTCTAGAATAGAATCCTTCCAACCCCAAACCCAAGAGCCTAAATTGAACTGTATGGAGTAGAAAAGTGACTTTCAACGGACTTTTCATTATTAACCATTTGTAGTCTCATCAAGGACCTTTTGAGTTTATTGGGAGGATCCATTACATAATGGGACACTTAGGGAATTTCTGTCTATTAATGCTCTCTCTCAGCATCTTAATGTGAACATCCTGGAGGAAATTTATTTTCTGCAACTGATTCAGGTACTGAGGATTTAATTTATGGACCAGAAGGAGATGATTAGATCCTAGAAACACTGGATTTGCTTAGGAAGTGATATTGTATCACTTTCTGGGATACCCTCTATAAGATGCTAAAGAAATCTAGACCCTGATGAGATTCCTTGAATCAAAGAACCATAGCTGGAGACTGTGAGAACTTGTTCTCCTTATTTTACTTTTCTTTCTTTTTTTCTTTTTCTCAGATACCACACCAACTTATTTTCCACAGATGATGAGGTTCTTTCTCCATCTATAATGCTATGGAAGTCATTACTTACTCAACAAATAAAGACATATGACACAGTATGTTGGAGCTAGAGATTTCAGCCATAGTTTCACCATCCTCACCTCCCTTCCCCTGGCCTTGTCTTGGCTAACTCAACCTTTTAGCAGCTGGATGTCATAAAGGGGGATACTGCACCTAGCTTGTCTAGGTGAAGTAGAATAGTGGTGCACAACTTTTTAAACATGAAGATTCAAAACAGAGGAACTCCCCAACAGACCACAAGGTAGCTATGGCAGAAGATTCCACCTATAAAGAATTAATGGTCTTGACAGAAAGGGAATTTAAAATATGGATGATAAATACAATAAAAATAGTGGATGAGAAAATCAAAAAACAGAACCAAACATCGGACAAGAGATATATGGAATATAGAAAGGATGTGGTGGAGCTCAAGGAAATGAAGGAGACAATCAGGGAATATAAAGATGCAATAGAAAGTATCAAAAATCAGTTAGACCATGGAGAAGAAGGAACCTCAGAGCTAGAGGATAAAGTTTTCAAGTTAACTCGGGTAGTTAAAGAGGCACAAGAGAGAGAAATCAGAACAGGTGCTTAGAGAACTATGAGACTCCACAAAGTGTTCAAACATATGACAATAAGGATTCCTGTAGAGGAAGATTGTTCCAAAGGAATGGAAGCCCTACTGGAGACTCATAAATGAAAACTTCCCAAGTTTTACTGAAGACCCTGACAAACTCCTTCTAGATAAATATCAAACCCCAGGTCATCTCAATTCAAACAGTTTTTCCAAGACACATCATAATGAACCTTTCAGTTTTACTCCACTCAGAATAATATTAGTTATGGTTTGTCATAGATGGCTTCAATTAGTGTAAGAGATGTGCCGCCTATGCCTATACTCTTCAGAGTTCTAATTAGAAAAGGATGTTGAATTTTATTGAATGCTTTTTCTGCATCTACTGAGAGGATCATATGGTCTGTGTTTTTGCTTCTATTGGTAATGGTGAATTATGTTTATGGACTTGCATATGTTAAACCAGACTTACATCTCTGGAACAAAACCTACTTGATTGTGGTAAATTTTTTTTTTTAATGTGTAGCTGTAATCTATTGGTTGGGATTTTATTGAGAATTTTTGTATCTATCTTCATTAGTGAAATTGGTCTGAAATTCTCCTTTTTAGTTGGGTCTTTTCCT
This sequence comes from Otolemur garnettii, assembly GCF_000181295.1. Classification (NCBI taxonomy): domain Eukaryota; kingdom Metazoa; phylum Chordata; class Mammalia; order Primates; family Galagidae; genus Otolemur; species Otolemur garnettii. The sequence continues at coordinate 4,896,386 of NW_003852444.1, forward strand.
GGTTTGGGTAGAACATGTTGGAGAAGATGTTTCCTTTGCTTGTAGAACATTTTGGAGAAGATGCCTTCCTTCTCAGTTTTTTGGAATAATTTTTGCAGTATGGGTATAAGCTCTTCTTTGAAGGTTTCATAGAATTCTGGTGTGAAGCCATCTGGACCAGGACTTTTTTTGTTGGGAGATTTTTTTTATTGTTTCTTCAATCTCAGTTCTTGAAATCGGTCTGTTTAAGAGATCTATTTCTTCTTGATTAAGTCTAGAGAGAGGGTGTGATTCCAGGTATTGATCCATTTCCTCCACATTGTCAAATTTCTAGGCATGGAGTTTCTTGTAGTACTCAGAGATGATTTCTTGTATCTCTGTGGCATATCTTGTTATTTCCTCTTTATTGTTTCTGATTGAGGTTATTAGAAATTTTACTTTTCTTTTTCTTTCTTTTCTTTTTTTTTTTTTAGACAGAGCCTCAAGCTGTCCCCCTGGGTAGAGTGCCATGGCATCACAGCTCACAGCAACCTCCAACTCCTGGGCTCAAACAAGTCTCCTGCCTCAGCCTCCCAAGTAGCTGGGACCACGGGCACCCACCACAATGCCCGGCCATTTTTGGTTGCAGCTGTCATTGTTATTGGCAGGCCAGGGCTGGCTTCGAACCTGCCACCTTAGGTGTATGTGGCTGGCACCTTAGCCACTTGAGCCACAGGCGCCAAGTGCTACTTTTCTGTTTCTAGTTAATCTGGCCAAAGGTTTACCAATTTTATGTAATTTTCAAAAACCAACTTTTTATTTTGTTAATTTTCTGAGTGATTCTTTTGTTTTTAGTTTCATTCCTCTCTGATTTAACTTTGGTTATTTCTTTTCTTCTGTTGGGTTTGGGATAGATTGTTCTTCTTTTTCTAATTCCATAGGATGGTTCATGAGTTTGTTGATGTGCTCTCTTTCTGTTTTTTTACATGTAGGCATCTAATGTGATAAATTTCCCTCTTAAGACTGTTTTGCTGTATCCAACAGGTTTTGGTAACTTGTGTCTTCATTATTATTATGTTTGAGGAATTTAACTATTTTCTCTTTTATCTTTTCCTGAACCCAACTATCATTCAGTATAAGGTTGTTTAATTTCCAACTCTTTGTGTGGAGATGAACATTATTGGAGTTGAGTTCCACCTTTATTGCTTTGTGGTTTGAGAAGATACAGGTATAATTTCTATTCTTTTAATTTTGCTAAGGTTTGATTTGTATCCTAGGATGTGGTCAGAATCGGAGTACATGCCGTGGGCTGATGACAAAAATGTATATTCTTTAGCTTTGGGATGGTGTGTTCTGTAGTTGTCTGTTAATCCCATTTATTCTAGGGTCACATTTAACTCCTTTGTATCTTTGTTTAGTTTCTGTTTAGGGGATCTATCCAGTTCTGTCACAGGGGTGTTAAAGTGCCTGACTACTATGGTGTTATGGGATATCATATTGCTCAGAGCTATCAAGATCTGTTTCATAAATCTGTATGCATTTAAGTTGGGTGCATAAATATTTAAAATTGAGATATCTTTTTGTTATATTTTTCCTTTGACCAATATAAAGTGTCCATCTTTGTCCTTCTTAACTTTAGTTGCTTTAAATCCACTTGTATCTGGAAATAAGATTGCAACCCCTTCTTTCTTCTGATTTCCATTTGCTTGAAATACTATTTTCCATCCCTGAGTCTTGATCTGTCCTTCAATGCTAGGTGTGTCTCCTGGGGACAGCATATGGATGGCTTTTTTTTTTTTTTTAATCTAATTAGCCAGCCTGTGCCTTTTCAGTAGGGAATTCAGTGCATTGACATTTTTTGGGAGAACTAATAAGTGTGGTGGAGTTCTATTCGTCTTATTTGGTAAAAGTCTGTTGTGTAGTTCTATCCTTTCTTCCATTGTGGAAGCTAAGTTTTGACCTTTGGCTTCTGGGTGTTTACTTTGCTGGTGGTCCATTGTGATGGTCAGTGTTGAGAATAGGGCTAAGTATTTCCTGTAGAGCTGGTTTTGTAGTTTCAAATTTCCTCAGTGCTTGTATATTCTCAAAAGATTTGAATTCTCTATCTGTTTTGAAGATGTTTAGCAGGATATGGAATTCTGGGTTGAAAATTGTTTTGTTTAAGAATGTTAAAGGTGGATGACCATGCTCTTCTGGCTTGGAAGGTTTTAGTTGAAAAGTCTGCTATTATCCTAATGGCTCTGCCTCTGTAGGTCAATTGGCACTTACTCCTCCTGGCTGCTTGCGGAATTTTTTCTTTCATCTTGAGTTTGGATAGGTTAAGTACAATGTATCTTGGAGAGGCTCTGTTTCAGTTGAGATGACCCAGGGTTTGCCTGGGTGGACCCACTCCATCTGAAATGAGTGTGTTGGGGTCTTTTAGTAAAACACGGGAAGTTTTCATTTATGATAGTCTCCAGTAGGGCTTCCATTCCTTTGGGACAATCTTCTTCCCCTTCAAGAATCCCTATTATTCAAGGTTTGAATGCTTCACAGAGTCTCATAGTTCTTTAAGCAATTGTCCTGCTTTCTCTCTCTTCTTTTCTGCATATTTAAGTACCTGGGAGAACTCAAAAACTTTATCCTCTAGCTTTGAGGTTCCTTCTTCTCCATGGTCTAACTGATTTTTGATACTTTCTACTGCATCTTTACATTCCTTGATTGTCTTCTTCATTTCCTTAAGTTCCACCATATCCTTTCTATATTCTACACATCTTTTGTCCAACTTTTGAATCTGTTTTTCCATTTTCTCATCCATTCCTTTTATTGTCTTTACCATCTATATTTTAAATTCCCTTTCTGTCAAGTCCACTAATTCTATTTTTTTTTTTTTTTTTTTTGAGACAGAGCCTCAAGCTGTCGCCCTGGATAGAGTGCTGTGGCATCACGGCTCACAGCAACCTCCAACTCCTGGGCTCAAGGGAGTCTCCTGCCTCCACCTCCCAAGTAGCTGGGAACACAGGTGCCCTCCACAATGCCTGGCTATTTTTTGGTTGCAACCATCATTGTTGTTTGGCGGGCCCAGGCTGGATTCGAACCCGCCACCTTAGGTGTATGTGGCTGGCGCCTTAGCCACCTGAGCCACAGGCGCTGAGCCCATTAATTCTTTATAGGTGGAGTCTTCTGCCATAGCTACCTCATGGTTTCTTGGGTGAGTGCCTCTGTTTTGGATTTTCATGTTGCCTGAATTTTTCTATTGGTTCCTCCTCATGTGTTCTTTCTTCTTGTTCACCTCCAGGTCTTCCTTGTTCCTTCTCACTGTCTCCTTTGCTTCAAATTACCTTGTCTCGGAGCTTAGGTCTTGAAGTGGCCTCAGCCTGAGTAAAGGCAAACTTTTCCTGTGGCCAAATAAAGACAAATCCTTGTTCTTGATGACAGTATGTTGCTGGGACACCAGGTGGTGCTGTGGTTTTTTTAGAAGATGGAGCACAGCCAGCAGTCTCTGTGGTTCTTATTCCAAACTTAGTTGCCTTTGGTAATCACCTGATTATTTCCTCAGCATTCAGACCCTGCCAGGTTGGTATCTTAAAGCTCACAAGAATCCTTCAGGGGCAGGTCTCACAGTGCCCCCTGTTCCCATGGGGTGCAGGAGTCCCTCAGCCTCTCCCAAGTGTGAAGATCTGATCCTGGCAGGTGGAATGAAGACAGCCATGCTTTAGAACCCTGCTAAGACCTTCTCACCACTTTCCCACAATGGCAGCCCCCTGGCTGCTGAGACCTCAGTGTGGCTGCCTTGCCAGCCACCAAACCTATGGCAAATCCACTCCAACCAGCATTCGAATATGGGTTGCTGTATACTGTTGGAGTCTGCCCACTCTTCTAAGCTTTCCACTTAATGTGTAGCTTCCCTCAGCAACTGAAAACTCTGGAAAGGTTTCTTCCCATCCCAGAGCTCCATGGGAGGACAGCCAATCCCAGCAGGTTGTAATCATTTGTCTAATTCATCAGAGTTCCACTGCTCTGGATCATATGCTGTATCCAGCTCACCACCTCCTTGTTGTGCTCCCTGAGCTATGACTCTAGATAAGGTCCCCACACCAGGTATGGCTGAGTTATCTATTTTTCCCCAGTCATTCTAGGAGAGTTCAGCTGAACGATCCTTCTGGTCCTCCATCTTGCTCAGCCCCCATCCCCAGCTGTGTGATTTGGAGCACACTGCTTACTTGCTCTGTGCCTCAGTTTCCTCCTCTGTAAAATGGGGGTGATAATAATAATCATAACAGTATCTATTTCACAGGAATGTGGCGAAGATGAAGTGTGTTATTATAATACAAACAGGAAGCACTTGGATGGGTGCCTGGTACACAAAGCTGGTGAGTGTGAGCTGCTTCTGTGAACTGTGATGTGCTCTGCCCCCAAATACCAAAGGTGACCTAGGGAGACAGCAAACCAAAACCGCATTGAAAATGGGCAGGATCACTAGTTTCTGCCTGAGTTTAATTGGATGTTATGAGGTGTGGAACCCTTTCTTTTTCTGGGGGACTTCAAAAGATTTATAGGAATTCAATTAGGACCACATGTGTAAGCATCTTGAGCTTCAGCTAAAAGTAGCTTTCATTTATTGAACTGAAGACAGGCTACTGTACACCCAGGCATTCTGAAACAGTCAGATGGAGGTAGATGTCTGAGGCTCAGTGCCCTCCAGCCAAGCTTTAGAAGGCCGCCTGCTCTGGAGTTGCTGGTGTACCTGGGACTCTACAGAGGGAGTCTCTTAACCACTCAAAGATAGAAGGGCTCAAGTTCTCACTTCTGAGTTGTTGCCAAATTCAGAATAGCAGGCATCAAAGCTAGACGGGAAATTGAGGGAGACATTAGGCTTGCACATAAAACCCAGCAGTCAGGATTGGGGTACAGGAGACAGCCCAGGAGGCAATACAGACACAGCCAGCTGGGAAGGCAGGCCATTGGGTAGGGAAAGGAAAGAACCCAGGGCCTCAGAGAGCTGGCAGCATGTTGTGGAGCTGGCCCTTCCCTTGGACTTGGCCTTGAGGTTAACCCGCATGTGCCCACCTAGCACTCTGCCAGGCATGTCCCCTGCTCCTCCCTGATAATTTCAGGCCACCATTTCCTTATTTAAGAATTGGATCAGTATTCACATTTGTTTCAAGCTGTTCTCTGGTTCCTTGCTATGTAAAAAGTGGTTTGCTGTTTAGAAACCATGTCCCTACCCTGGAAGAAGGTGTTAGAACTACAGGGAGGATGGGGCGGCACCTGTGGCTCAGAGGAGTAGGGCGCCAGCTCCATATGCCAGAGGTTGTGGGTTCAAACCCAGCCCTGGCCACAAACAAAAAACAAACAGAACTACAGGGAGGCTGAGGCAAGAGGATCACTTGAGTCCAAGAGTTTGAAGTTGCTGTGAGCTATGACAACATGGCATTCAACCCATTATGACAGAGTGAGACTGTCTCAAAAAACAAACAAACAAAAACACAAAAAACCAAAAAAAAATGCAGACTACCAAATCCACCCAGAACCTGTTGAATGAGAATCTGCATTTTAACAAGCTCCCCGGTGACCCATCATCCATGAAAATAGTCCTGGCAGCACAGTGGCAGTTTCCCCTGGGTCTCCCAGAGTTCCTCCAGCTGTGTCTCTGCACAGAGCTGGATACCTCGTATAATTGTGGACTCACCATTGATTTACAGCAACTGGGAATGTGGGAGGCTGGAGAAGCAGGAGACACTTAATACAGGATTCTGGGCTTTTTGCATAATAGAGAGGGTGGAAGGCTCCAGCAGGCAGAGCGTTTGGATGTGCCACCTGGCATGTGTGCAGCAAGAACACGCTCTCTGTCACAGTTTGGAGAGAAGAAACCTGCTCTTCAGGGAAGGGAGCCAGTGTTTCCCATGTCTTACCTCATTCAGCTTTTCAGGACTGAATGCAGGAGTCAGGACACCTCTGACTTCCTCCCATCTTTTGTCACGTAGAAACAGAACACTGTTGGCTACCGGTTTGAACTCCAAACCCAATGCCTGATGGGAAGTAACAAACAGAGGGGTTAGGATGCAGGGAGTCAAAGCCATCTTAGTGGCAATACTGGTTCATGACGGGGGCTCTGATTACAATCCATCCAGGACCACATTGTCCTTCTGCTGCAAGGACACAGCAGAAGAGCGGGAAGGCTCACGGATAGTGATCTAAAGTTTCATGTCTGGGGTCCTGAGGGAGCAGACAGTAGCTGTGGTGGCTCAGTCCCACCCTGGTGCAGTGTGTCATCTTTGCAGAGATGACATGGTGGCTTCTGTGTGCTCCAAGACTCCCACTGAGCAGGAGGCTTCCTGGAGATGGGTGGGTCTTTTCTGGGGCCCAGTTCCATGTCTGAACTTTGTGATGAGGTGTTCAGTGTGGCTGGATTGGTTAAGTTGACAGACTCATGTGCCTGGGTCCTAGGTGGGTATGTGGGTGGGAGGAGAGGGGAGGAGGACAAAGGAGAGTCCTTCAGAAGCACGCCCAGAGCTGCTTCCGAGAGCAGGGCTGTGGTGATGTTCCTGTGCTCCATCAGTCATTCGCCTTTTCCTCAATAGACAAGCATTTGTTCAATGCCTAATACATATGCTGTGGCCAAATCTTGTCCCCCCACTTCAAACTTCATGTGTTTAAGCCCTAACCCAGCTGCACAACTGGCTCTCCATGCCCATGGGTTCTGTATCTATGGATTCAACCAACTATGGGTCAAAAATTATTAAGAAACAAATTCCACAAAGTTCCAAAAAACAAAACGTGAATTTGCCCTGTACCAGGTACTATGTTGAATCCGCGTGAAGGAGTGGCGTGCAGGCATTGCGTTGGTGTTAACAGTGATCTAAAGGTGGTTTAAAGTATGTGGAGGATGTGTGGGTTATATGAAAGCACATTTAAAACCAGAGACTTGGGTATCCTCAGATTTTGATATTCGTAGGAGGCCCTAGAATCAATCCTTCCCTCTCCATCCCCACTCCCATACTGAGGAGACAGGACCTTTAAAGTTCATTAGGGTGGATCCTCATCTGATAGTCTGGTGTCCTTATTAGAAGAGACAGGACAGACAGAGAGTGAGAAAAGGCCACGTGATGGCACCAGAGGAAGGCAGCCATTTGCCTTGTTCAGCAGGAGGCCTCAGGAGAGGCCAACCCTACTGACACCCTGATCTAGGACTTTTGGCCTCCAGCTTTATAAGATAATACATTTCTGCTGTTTACAGAAGCAATAGAAAACTAGTACAGGGTTTGAGAACTTATCTGTACAGTGTTGACTAGAAAAGACTTGGCTTTGGCCCTCATGGAGTTGATGGTGTGAAGAAGGCAGAGCCTGCCCCTATACAAGCGACTAGATGTCACGGCAGGGCAGGACAAAGTGAGCTCTGTGAAGGGAAAAACAGAGCAAGGTGGGAGGAAGGTGGGGGGTAGGAGGCCTCTCTGGGAGAAGGGGCGTTGAAGCTGGGTGCAGAAGCCTGTAAAGGACGCTTTGGTCTCCTTGTCCCTTCTTCCCAGGCCACTCTGTCCCTTTCTAAAACCACCTATCCCACCAAGTGAGCCCCCACTGTTGGTCAAAGTGGCCTCCCAGCCTTGGGTCTGCAGAGTGTGGAGAGAAGGGAGGGTGGTGGCTGAGGGACCCAGCATTCTTGGAACCATGTGTTATGTGTGGCAATGCTGTTTCTTTTCACTGTGTTAATTATAGTTGAAACATGAAGCCAGCCTTCGTAATTCAAAAGCCTAGTAAAAAACTCCTTTTTAGAGGAAAATTATAATTTTCTGATAAAATATGAACACTCAAAATAAGCCATAAAATATAACTGCAAAGAATCTAGAGGGGATTTAATTATATATTAGAACCAAGTTGCTGGGATATTTTTCTGCAGAGGAATACCTCTCTATATTTAGAATGAAATTCTTTAGGAGTGCCATGGCCACCAAACGGAGTTATGGTTTCATGGAATTTTTGGAACATAATCCATTTGTTTAGGTTCTAGAGTCAAAGGAGAAATCATACATTATGGATATTTATACAGTGGCAAGTGTGGTCTGTGCTAAGCTATGACATTGTTATAAAGCATTGCACTCCAAGGAAAGTGGGGTGATGGTTTATGTGGTTCTGCTGAGACAGAATGAATCAGGGATAAGACTCAAGAGTGATTGGATTTTTGTATCTGTCATTAAAGCCTAAGGATTCAGACCACATTATTTTTTATCTCACCCCGAAGGATAAATCTAGCCACTGTGAGATGTGTCAGCACGGCCCTCAAAATATCTCCCTTACCAACTGGCCACAACACTGCACTCCCCTCAGCCGAGAAGTTCCATTAGAATCCTCCATTTTCTGATGGAAAAGTTTGGGGGCATTGGTTAGAGTAATGTTTTCCTTTCTAGATGTTGTTTGATAAGAAGGAGAGCAGCAAATTGGTCATTTCAAAAGAGCAGTCAGATGGTGAAGGACATTCAATCGTGTCATATATAAAACAGTTGTCAGATTTGAGAATTTTTGACTGCAAAGGAGAGTATTTGGAAGATCAGATGGTGGTACTTCAGCATGTGCCCAATAAATATTTATTGAATGCATATCACATAGAAGAGGGAATTCAAGTTGCTTTTGTGACCCTGAGGAGTGAAATTGGGTTTAATAGAGGAAGCTCTGGGGAAAATTCCAGCTCCTCTGAAGGGGAACTATCCCAGTAGTGAAAAGCCGGAATTATTCAAAGATAAAACAGCATGCCTTGAGCAGCGAGCTGTTCTTCGCTGGGACTGTGCACCATTTCTTGGAATTTAGTATTCAGGAAGCTTGAGCGTTGAGAGGACTTTGGTTTAAATGACCTTCAAGAACTCTTCTAGCCCTGAGACTTCCTCTCCAGAAGACCACTCCAGACATTTTTTTCCATTGGTTTGCCTACACATAATTTTTTTTAAATGTAGCAAATACACGTAACAAAACATTTCCACCTTAACCATTTTTAAGCACACGGGTCGGTAGTATTGAGAGCATTCACACTGCTGTGCTACCATTGCCATCATCCCCCCACAGAACTCTTTTCACCTTGAAAAACTAAAACTCTGTGCCTGTTAAACCCTGTTCCCCCTGTCCTTAAGCTTTGTCTGTATGTGTTCGTTGATTAGGTTCTGAGTGATCCTTTGAATGGCACAAAGGATTTCCACAAAGAAATGAGGAACAAGACATAAACTTGAGGGGGGCAGGGCCGTGTCAGGCAGCAAAGGGGACTCGGAGTCTTGGGAAAGGATGTCCAGGGAAACAGAGTTTTCTGGACTCTGGTGAGCTCAGCTGTGTGTTCCAGCAAGTCTCAGCAAGGGCACCTCCAATCACTGCCTGACCAGGGATTTCCAGACTGCAGGCCACAGCCAGTCACCAAATCAGCGCAGTGAGTGGCAACCAGCATTTACCAAAAGAAGAGAAAGAAGAAATAGAACAGGCTAGTAAATATAGAGGAACACTTCACAGAGTCAGGGCAAGTATTTTGTTGAATTTGTTCAAGATACGAGTGTGTGTGTGTGTGTGTGTATTCTGTGTCAAAATATGAAATGTGTTTCTTACTATAAGTCTTGACAAAGTTTGAAAACCCTATTCTCACCCAAACCCCAGACCTGGGAGTTGTCCTCTCTCTCAGCTAAAATCCTGTCATCACAACTATTCGATCTTTTTTGATCTGCCAACTCTTCCATCTCCACAGTCCCCACCCTGGCTGAGCTCACCATTATCTCAACCCCTGACTGATTTCCCTGCCTCCAGCCTGTCACACCCATCTGTCCTCTACCCTGCAGTCAGCGGGATCTTTCGAAAGCAAAAATCTTGCTCTGTCCTGGTGCAAACTTCCTAACTTGGTTTATAAGGCCTGGCATGCTCTGGCCAATTCCCCACCCACTTCTGAACACAGCACAAAGCCTGAAGTTCTTGAACTTCCCAATCCTGTGGAGTAGTAGTCTGAAGACACGGGGGAGGAATTTTCTGGAACCTTAGGCTGTGTTTCTACCCTGGGCTTGGGCAGGATAAAACAGTGGTAAGAGCGTTGCCTCTGTAGTCAGTCCCCTGGGCCCAACTCTTGCCTTGCTACAATTTCTCAATTTACAATTGGGATAATAAGGCTGCCTACCTCTTAGGATGATTCGCTTACTGAGCAAATATTTATTGAGTGCCTGCTTTGCACTGGGCCCTGGTTTAGGTGCTTGAAATACATCTGTGAACAAAATGAAGCTCCCTGTCCTCACTGGGCTCACACACGCCAGCGGGAGAAGGCAGAGGACAAGCATGAGAAATGTACCCCGCGGTGCAGGGGCCTGGGCGAGGTGCAGGATTAGCTCTGGGCTTTGCAGTGAGTGGGTGAGATTTGAGCAAAGCCTTGAAGGAGCTGGGGGCAGTGAGGACCAGGCAGGGGAGCCACTGTAGCAAAGACAGTAACCTGTGTGTGCGGAGGCTCCCGGGGGCCTGTGGTGGGAGTGCAAGGATAGTTGGTGGCCTGTGTCTTGAGAGCCTCCAGGGCCTTGGAAGGACTTTTACACCACGTGATATGGAAAGACATAACAGAATTTTGAACAGAGGCATGTCTTGAGCTGACTCTGTTTTTAAGAATCACTTCTGCTTCAGTGTTAAGAATGGACTGTAAGGGGCCAGGACGGAGGGAGGGAGAACCATTAGGAGGAAGCAGAATAACCAAGGGAGAGAAAGGAGGGGCTCAGACCAGGGTGGAGGCCACAGACAAGGAGAGAAATGGTCAGATTTGGGCTGCTTCTGAAGACGAGTCAGAAGGATTTCCTGCTGGATTGCTTAAGAGGTGGGAGACAGGAAGACAGGTGTCAAGGATGACTCTCAGTTTTGGACTGAGCAACAGGAATGATTAATTGAACTAATTCATTTAAAGCATTTAGAATAGTCTCAGGAAGAGGGTCAGGATAATTTCTTATTATTCTCTTACTCCCTTGAGCGTGCCATCTTCTCTCTAGGGTCTGTCCTTCTTGTGAATTTCTTGAATTCTGTTTATGTGAAACTCTTGGTCCCACTCCAGCCCCCTTTCTCTGTTGCCTGTTAACTACTATTTAACTTCTAGAACCCAGCTTAGAGAACATCTCCTGAAGGAAGCCCTATCGACTGGACCTCACCCTGACGGCCCCATATAAGTAACATCTTACTTGCATTGTATAATAAAAAGATTTTTTAAAAAGTGATCTTTAGGAGTCAGTGTGAGTTCACTAACAAGTAATGCCAAAGTAGCCTCATTACTTTTTTTTTTTTTTTGGAGAGAGAAAGATCTATAGATGTGGGAAACAAAACATTTCATGTTTCCCAAGGACTTTTTTTATGGAGAAAGAGAAGAAATAATTCTGGTGGGTGGTTTCCTGCCTGGTAGAACAGCCAAAGACAAATAAAACTCTATTAATGTGAAATCAAATGGAGAACCACAGGCTTCTACACTTAGCCCAGTCTAACTGAAGATTTTATTTGCTATTTTCATAATGAATTACTGATTTGCAGGAATCACAGATGAGAAGATTAATATTCACAGAATCACAATTTAACAGCAATCTGGACCATCTCAAGAGGGAGTGTAAACTGATCCTAAAAACTGACAAAGCTTACAAGACTGAAAAATTATAGCTCCGTGTCTTTCATGAACATGGATGCAAAACTCCTAAACAAAATATTAGCTAATATAATCCAGGGATATACTAAAAGAATAATTCATCAAACAGAATATGAAATGGGGCTTCTTCCAGGAGGGTAACCTTTGAAAATCAATGTAACTGGCTGCATTAACAGAATAAAAAAGAAAGGCATATATAATCTCAAAAGATGCAGAGGAAAACATCTAATAAAACTTGACACCCATTCATAACAGCTCTCAGAGGATGGTAAATGTAAGGGGCCTTCCTCAACCTGATAAATGACATTTCCAAAAACACCTTCAAGGGCGGCACCTGTGGCTCAAGGAGTAGGGCGCCGGCTCCATATACTGGGGGTGGCGAGTTCGAGTCCAACCCTGGTCAAAACTGAAAACAAACAAACAAACAAACAAAAACATCTTCAACTAAGATCACACTCAGTAGTGAAATATCTAACACTTCCTGGGTTCAGAAGCAAGTTGAGTATGTCCACTATCACACTTCTATTTGACATTAGAGAGCACGCAATAAAGCCAGAAAGAGAATATGTAAAAATTGGATTGGAAGAAGTAAAACTGTATTTATAGACCACATGATTATATAACAGGAAATTCAAGAAATGTCTATCAATAAACTATTAGAATTAATATTGAGCTTAATAAGATTGTTGAATACACTTGCAAACTAAAAAAATTTATTTCTACATGTAGGCAACAAACATATAGAAAATGAAATTTAAAAAATACAATTTACATTGGCAGTAAAACTATCGAGTACCTAGGGATACATTTAACAAAGGATGTACAAGACTTCTACTCTGAATTGCTAAGGTAAATTAAAGAAGATGTAAATAAATAGAGATCTCATATTCATGATTTGGGAGATTCAATCTTGTTATGAAGTCTATTCTTCAAAAATCAATAAGCAGATCCTTATCAAAATGTATATGGAATCAAAGGAACTGGAATAACGAGGAGAATTTATACTGTCATCTTTCTAGATTGATTATAAAGCTATAATATTTAAGAAAGTGTGATGCTGGTGCAAGGATAAACAAATAGATTAACGAAACAGAATGGGGAGTCCAGAAATAAATTCACACATACAATCTCTTGATTTATGACAAAGCTGCTATTCAATTCAGTGGGGAATGAGCGGTCCTTTCAACCATGGTATGAGGGCAATTGAATATCAACACAGGAAAACAAATGAACCCTGAACCCTTCCTGACTAATGGGTCAAGGTTCATTTTTGAATAGGTCAAAGTTAATTGGACGTGGATCATAGTCTCAATAGTGAATGGTAAAACAATAAAACTTCTGGAAGAATATCTTTGTGACATCAGATGCAAGTCAAGGTTTCTTAAACAGAATACCAAAAGCAATACCATGGAGGATTTTGATAAATTGGACTTTATTATCAAAGGTCATGATGAAGAAAGTAAGCAATCAGACCACAGATTGGGAGAAGATCTTCACAATTCGTCTGATAAAAACACTCACAAAAGCATATAAAGAAGGCAAATAAGTTGATGGAAAAAGTCAACACCTTAAAAAAAATGGGAGTGGCGCCTATGGCTCAAAGGAGTAGGGCGCCAGCCCCATATACCAGAGGTGGTGGGTTCAAACCTGGCCCCAGCCAAAAAAATAAAAAAATAAAAACAGGCAAAGATTTAAGGGCATATCACAGAGAATGATATCCAAATGGCCAATGAGCATATGAAAAGGAGCCCAACGTCATTATCCATTAGATAAATGCAAATTAAAGCCACAACAAATACCACTGCTACCAGCCACCAGAACAGCTACAATTAAAAACAGTGACAAGAAGAAGAATCAGCTAAGATAGTAAGTAACACCTCACTTCAGTACTGGTTGGAGTATAAATTAGCACAATCATTTTGGAAAACTGTCAGTATATACAAAAGCCAAACATGTACCTGCCCTCCTGACCTAGCAATCCCACTCCCAGATACAATGCCCAAAGAGCACTCTGTGATAGACTCCTACCAACTTAATTCTTAACAGTAAAAAGCTGGAAACAATATACATGTCTATCAATAGAGAAATAAATTGTGCTATTTTTATATATCAGAATACTATACAGCAATAAAAAAGATGCACTATTTTCATCTTATGACAGAGGTCATTACAAAAGCTTTGCAATACACAAAAAATCAAGAAACGTAAAATACACAGAGGCGGAAACAAACAAAGCCCTCCCAGCATCACTGATAAGCCAAGCAAGTTTAATCAGAAAGGACGCTGTCGACTGTGTTTCTTGGAAATAGAATAATGAACCAGAACACAGTCTGTCTCAAAACTTTCATAGAGACCTATGTACATGATATGGATAAATCTCATAGACGTTATATTGAGCAAAAGAAGCCAGCACAAAAGGACACAGACTGTAAGTTTCCAATTAGGTGAAGTTCAAAAGCAGAAAAAGTGAATCTTGGCTAATAGAGGTCAGAGGAGTGCTTTCCTCTGGGTGGTAGAGATGGGTTGATTGAGAAGAGGCATAACAAGCCCTGGAAATGTTCTGTGCCCAGATCTGGGTGATGGTCACATGGGGGCATACATAGATGATGACGCATTGAGCTTTACGCGCAAGGTTTATATATGGAAGTTATCTCAATTAAAAAACCTAAAAAACAATTAACATTTAATTTGGACAGACTTGAATGCTGGATGAACACAAACAAGATGAAAATAACAGATGTAACTGTAAGACTTCATATTTAGATTAAAATTTAGTTGTTTAGAGTGTGAGGAAGGAAGAAATCAGATTTGCAATAATTCACATTAAAAAGATCTGGGGACCTGATTGACCATGAGCTGGCAGGGTGGTGTTGGGGTATCATCGCCAGGTGCAGGCAGCCTGTCCTGCTCCTCTGACAGGAGCAGAGCCTGGTCTCAGGAAGAGGTGTCCCACTGTCAGGTGTGACGCAGTTACACCTCATTATCCAGAGGATGGTTTTCAGATGCCGGCCACATGTTAAGAGGGATGTGAAGGGTGGTCAGAGCATCCTCTCCCCTCCTCTGACCAGTTCTTTTGGGTGCTTTTTTTTTTGAGACAGAGTCTCATTATGTCACCCTCAGTAGAGTGCTATGGCATCGCAGCTCACAGCAACCTCAAACTCTTGGGCTTAAGCGATTCTCTTGCCTCAGGCCCCTAAGTAGCTGGGATAACAGGCACCTACCACAATGCCCAGCTATTTTTTGTTGTTGTTGTTGTAGGTGTCATTGTTGTTTAGCAGGCCTGGGCTGGTTGGAACCCACCAGCTCTGGTATATGTGCCTGGTGCCCTAACTGCTGAGCTATAGGCGCCGAGCCCTCTGACCAGGTTTGATTCAGATTCTCCATCTTCTGCTTGTGACCAAAGATGGAGAAGTTGGAGGTTATTCACCCTCCCCTGGCTGCATTACCTCTGACATGTTGTGGGTGAATTGCAGTTTATCTCTCGCTGGTTCACGTTCACCTCCCTGACTTTGGACAATCGCCTTGGCATACTTTGCAAGTCTCCTCCAAGGCCAGGTGGCTAATTTGCTTTATTCAACACGGACTCCCATTCGGATGAGATATGTGAAGTTTTGTGATTGTGTCCCCTCCTTCAAGGTGGTCCCTGTTTGGAGCCCACAGGCCCTTTGGTTCCCACCTCCTAAAAGATGCAGGAAGGAGCAGGAGAGCTGAGCGAGTGAAAGTCACTACAGAGGGGCCAGAGCGGGGAGGGGAAATGGGGTGGGCTGGAGAATTTGTGTGCTACGGGCCAGCCAGAGAGAGGGGTGGAAAACCCGGCAGAGGGGCCGCTGGTCGGTCTTTGCTTGTACTGCTCCCAATAGCCAGGCCTTGACAGGAAGACACCCACTCTGAATCTGTGGAAGCTTCTGTCTCCTGCCATCCACATAGACCCACCACAGGAGCTGGGCAGCTGCTCTTTTTAACAGGGGCTTAGACACATGCGACTTCACTGCCACAGCCAAGCCTTTGAGCTGGGTTTGCTGCATTTTACGTTTGGGCTTTGCAGTTCAGCTCCGAATGGTCCTGAACACTTAGCCTGCTGCCTGCTGAGGGCTGTGCTCCTACAGCCATTACCAAGACAGAATTAAAGGTGGGAGCAGGGAAGTTTATGACCAATATTTGCAGATCTTACAGCTAACCCGGTGCTTTTCACATTATTTCCTCAACTCTTGAGTAATTCTCCAGTAATTAGTACACTCTGCCCTGATAAGCAGCATTGGCTTAGCTGTGGCCTCTTGTCTCAACTGCTAAGATTCCCTAGGATGATAAACATTTTGGTTTCTCAATTAACCTCTCTTAAAGTAGAGTCTAACTTTCTATTGGGTCAGCTAAATGTAAGCTTCAAACTTTGAGGAATCATAGTCCCAAGGGACAGGTTGTCAAACAAGCCCGTACCTCAGTATTCTATAGTTGCATGAGGACAACAGCCATTCAGCGCGCATGTGTTGTGGGCTACACCAATGACCTCACCTGGCATGGCTATGCGAGGGCCACTGGCTTCTCCCAGAGTGTTGCAAAATGCAGGCTGAGCCCTGTTGCTACACCTGAGTGCACGTATTACTAGGAGAAAGGGCATACTATGGTAGGAAACTATAGTTGAAAAAGTTTTCTTGTGTTCCAGAACATGCAAGAACGTTGACTCTAAGCCTAGATGACCTCTATGATGCCTTGACGGGGCAGTCAGCAGTCCTCCAAGGCCACACAGAGCTGAGGGTGCCAGGGAAACATAGACAGGTAGGTGCTTTTAAAGACTCTGGGAGTTAATGTTTTATTTCAGTGGTTGTGATGTGAGTGTGGCTGATTTGTCTAGTAGGTATGCCAAGTAGGCCACAAAAATATGAATACAGTAGAACCTCCATAGTTGACCACCTCCCTACACTGACCACTTCCTCAAGTTGACCTGACTTTTGTAGACTGGGCACGCACCATAAGTACGTATCAGTACAGCAGGCCTAGTTCCTTATGTTGACCACCTCTGTATATGGACCTGTTTGTTACAGTCCCTTGGGTGGTCAGCTAACAAGGTTCCACTATACATACTAGAAAGTCCACCATGCTCAGCTGTTACAAACGTTCTTTCTACTTCTCATGACCTTGCACAGATGAGGAAGCTCCCAGGACAACCTGTCTCTTCCTCACCTGGAAACCAGAAACATCTGGCACTGCCCCTCGTTGCATTCTAATCAGCTAAAACCTGACAATTCTATCACCTAGATGACCCCTAATTCTACACTGAAAGTTATTTTCAATATACGACTTTTCCTGTCTTGCTGAAGAAAGATTTGAAACAAGTACAGGCCTTATATCTTGTTGCTTTGAAATAGCAAAGGTGTTCCCTTTACTAAAAATAAAATACAAATATAAATATAGATTTAAAAAGTATTTAAAAATGAAAATGGCAGAGGTTTCCTTTTATTATTACACTGGACAATGTTTATTCATTCACTCTGCCAGGAGAAAACGGCCATAAAGATTACAGAATCTCTCTCTCTCTGCTGTAGACGCTGGCTGGCCTGAGAGAGCAGCTCCGAGTAAGGTTGTGAGGTGTGTCCACAGCTCAAGGGCACCAGCACAGGGGTCACCTGGCAGCTAAAAGCAAGCCTGGGTTCCACCTGCCAATTCAGCTCCAGCTGGTGGAAAGGCAGCCTCTTCCAGTTTGGATAAAGGCATGGTGCAGATGATCATGGCTGAGAGAGTTTCCAGCATTTTATCCACCAAGGAGGCAGAAAATACTCAGTGGGACCTGTGCCCTGTTAGCCCCCCGCCCAACAGTGAGGACCCTTTCTGAGGGGGAAGGGAGTCAAAGGCTTGTTAAATCTTCTCAGGGAAACTCTTCAACAGATCTCAGTGGAGCTTCTGGCCAGAAGTATCACAGAAGGACAAGGGTGTCCTGGATAGAGGCCCTGTTGCACTTGGCTGGGAGAAGACATTTTCCTCCTCCGAGGGACCCAAAGAGGGAGCTGGACCCCACTATTCAAAGCTCAGAATGGCTCTGCGAGAAGCTAATGGGGCTAGGTGGTCCCTGTTGGCAGTGACGGCCACACAAACTGGAACGAAGCAGCACAGCTTTAGGACTGGGTAGTCTGATACTCGGGGTTTACACAGTTGGGAACTGAGGCTCAGGTAGGT
The DNA here is from genome assembly GCF_000181295.1 of Otolemur garnettii. Taxonomy (NCBI): domain Eukaryota; kingdom Metazoa; phylum Chordata; class Mammalia; order Primates; family Galagidae; genus Otolemur; species Otolemur garnettii. The sequence goes on from NW_003852444.1 coordinate 4,914,111, forward strand.
TAAAGATTTGGGTGCAAGTCACACACTAATGAGACGCAGTGAATCTGGAATCTGACTTCATTCCTTTCGATGTGAACCACAGATCTTTCACCGTGCTGCTGCTGCATGTGGTTTAGAGGAGGGAAATGGGAAGAAAGGGGCCTTATTACAATAGGAGGAGACGAGAGCAGAGAGAGGGAGTGGGGGGCAGGACCCCCTGCACTGCGACTTGACCTTCATAGAACATTCTGGAACACAGCCATTGAGAGACCAGAGATGCTTCCATGGTTTATTTACAACTCTCATCCCCAAATTCTACGTATGAATCTCCTGGTTTATACACTTATTTCTACTTCTGCCACTATAAAAGTGAGGGCAAGAAGGTCTCAATATCAGAACAAGATTTTTTACTTGTTTCTTTTAAAAAATATACAAGGATGGCTTCCTGCTGAACCACGAGTCTATCTACCATGACACAAACATAGAACATCATTTCCAACAAGATTTTGAAATTAAAAAGAAATGTCTTGCAAGGCAGAAAGAACAACATTTGAGCGCTCAGAATCAATAGCACTTCACACCATTCCCGGAGTCCCCAGGCTTCACCAGGCACTCGGGGTACCATTAAAGGTGTTAGAGCTCAAACTTCGCTACCATGTTGGAAACTTGAAGCTCAGTGTGTTCTGCAGATCAAATGCAATTACGTGGATCTGTCTTTTCTGGGACTAGCCATGTCCAGACATCAGGAAAGTGAGTGAGAGGGGACAGGCCGTCGCCTGGGACTTCCAATGGGCAGCTTGTCCTGGCACAGGCAGCTCTCAGCTCAGGCTGGAGGGTTTCCTGTGCATGGCAAAATGTGTCACATAAGACAAAGAGCCTCAAAATAGGAGGACAGGCAAATGAGGTCGTGCACCTGCATTTCTGGCCTCGCTGCTCTTTGCAGTCTGCACCCACAGAAGGACTTCCTCCTCCCTCAGAGCCGTGGGCCACTGTGTGAGCTCACCCTTCTCAAGAAATGCATAGCTAAATGCAAGTTTACAAGGTTCCAAGTGCTGCGAGCTTCCTGAGCCCATGCATGACAGCCACTCTTACTCTTGCTGTACACATTTGAACATCTGAATGTCCTCATTTGCTTAGTGTCTTATTTAAGGGAAAAGGAACAAAACTGTAGATCAGCAGTTCTCAACCTGTGGGTCGTGACCCCTTTGTAACAATGAAAATACATCCTGCATATCAGATACTTACATTACGATTCATAACAGTAGCAAAATTACAGTTACGAAGTAGCAACGAAAATAATTTTATGGTTGGAGGTCACCACAATCTGAGAAATTGTATTAAAGCGTCATGGCATTAGGAGGCATTAGGAAGGTTGAGAACCACTGCTCTAGATAAATACATTTTCAAAAGCTCGTAGTAGCCAAGTACCAGTTATAGGTGAGGGAACAAGTTCAAGGGACAGTTATAGACTGTGACATCTACCCCCTACGGGATGTCACCAGGCAGGTCCTGTGACCCCAGCACAGGTGAGTCTGATCCACTTATAGCTCTGAATTGACCCTTCTTTGCTGGTGAGCTCTGCCAGGAGCCGACACACTCCTGTTCCTCTCTAATAAGGTTTCCCGTGACTTATTTACTTCATGACATTAGTCATCTTTGCCAGTGCCAAGGAGTCTATGGTTTCACAGTGACTCATCCTATGACTCTGACGGCCATGTGGTGAATGGATGAAGCAGCCCTTTTAGAGACTGCACCTGGGGCAGCCACGCCCCTGGGTTTTGGATGGTTGTGGATAAAACCACTCACCAAATCCATCACATGGCTTTAGATGTAACTCTTGTGCGTCAGTGGTGGGGCTTGACCTATGTCTGGAGAGGTGACCTCTGTCTTCCTCATGAGGACCTGAGGGATAGGACCTTCCACACACATGTGGACCGTCCTTGCCTTCCACCTCCACTCCCCAAGCAGCAGAACTGAGAGTGACCCTGTCTACAGCCTGACTCACTCTTTGACCCAGGTCCCTGAATGACCCCATACACCTGCTCCACGCCCCTATGCAACCAGGCCTACCTCACATGGCCCAAAGACCAGCCCACCTCTCATCACCTTCCCACAGCTTCCCCAAGGCCAGGGCTTGATAGGCGGAAGTTCTACTCCTGGTTATGGCCATTTCTGCTGAGCCATGTGGCCCTGGCTCCAGTTTCTGTGGATTTTTTTTTTTTTTTAATGAGGTGATCCTGTGGCTTTGTGGAGGACTTTCTCTGATAGCAAAGAACTCATTGAAAATACCTAAATAAAAGTATCCAGTCCCTAGGTGGGGGGACATCTAAGTTTCTATAAATGCTAAGAGCATTGATTTGGGTTTGATGGCAAACAATGCTTGCACCATCTCAGCCAATTTCAGGAAGTCCTGAGGGCAGCAATACAGACCCATTAAACCCTTTGGGAAAGTGGTTAAGGCAGAGCAGAGACATGACACAGGCTCAGTGGTGAGAACAGCCACCCTGGGTCTGCTCAGCCTTGTGTTCTGGAGTTTGAAAAAGAATATTTCATTCACTGATTTTTGAGTTCAGGTTCTTGCTCAGTGCTCCTTCTGCATGTCAGGGAGTTCCCTGTAGTGTCCCCGCCCCATCAACACACTCTAGGGATCCCTGATGAGATGCTTACAGCTCACATCAAATTTCAAAGCTAAACCCTGCTTTCTCGATCAGGGACTTCTCTGCCAGGCTGCCCAGGGGCACCCAGAGCTCATGTAACTCTAGTCCGGATTTGAGAACAGAGATGGGCTCGCACTGTTAGAAAATAAAAGTGCACGTTATTTAAGTTCCTTTTCACTTAATTTATCAAACTAATATGCCAGGGCATTTTCTGTATCACCAGGGACCGTTTGGTAGAAGCTTGCATGGAGTAAGCGTTTAATGTTTACTGAGTGAATGTATAATAAAGCCAAGTTGCTGAGTGCTTAAGTAAACGTCGCCTATTAGAGGGAAGGCGGTGTGGTGTCGGTGAGGAGAAATCACGTCTCACTAATCTCCCTTCTCTGAGCAGATAAATAAGCATGTGGATGAGAGGGAACCACAGAACCCAATTTAATTTGACTTTCAAAAACCTCTGAGAAAATCCCACTCTAATGACTGTTTTTAAAAAATTGAGTCACTAAGGGTTGTTTTCCCATGAATAAGGAATTGGCTTAAAGACCATAAATAAAACTGGAGACAAGTGGATCCATTCCCAGATGGAAAGCTACCAACACAGGGGTTTCCTAGAGCTCTCCTCTCTGGGGGGTCGTTCTACAGGTTTGTGAATGACCCAGAAGCCTAGATGAAGAGGTGTGTGTCGAATCTCCAGGTTCGGGGAATACCTTCCTCTTCTGGGAAGAATGTCAAGGTGTTGGAGATTCAATTCAGTTGGAAGAAGAATATATTGGATTCTATGTCTGGGCCAGGGGGTATAAAAAAAAGTTAATGATATACTTCCTGGCCTTATAGAGCCGATAATCAAGTTAGGGTAAAAGGCACAGGTATCTTCCTTCACCGGGCATAATAGAAGCCACAATGGGAGCGACTGCAGACAGGAGTGACTCGGCTAAGAGCTATCAGAGTTCATGAGCAAATGTCAGGGAGGGTAAGGAAGGCTTCATGGAGGAGGTGGAAATTGAGGAAAGCCATGAGGAATGAATAGCTAGCGTTTGGGTGGCTGTAGAAGTGGAGGGTTTTCTTGTTCTTGAGACTAATGTCTCACTTGCCAAGTGCAGAGGAACGGCTTGCCTGCCTGGTCCCATTCACACTTACAACAGCCCAGGAAGGTAGAGCACATGCCCCTTCCAAAAGAGGAACAAGAAGCTTAAAGAAGTTTAGCAAGGTGCTCCCGCTCACGTTGTAATACACATAAGACCCGCGGCTGTGCTGCCTCCGATCCCAGGGGCACGTCAGCATGAGCGAAGGTACAGGCCAGGCCTCTCGGAGCAGGTGAGACAGAGTGGAGCATGTGCTATTGATCTACATCACGGGGCCCTTAACTCTCGTCAAGGGAACTTGAGCTTAACCCTGAAGGCTTAATGGAAAACACGGACAACACCCACCTCTGCTATTTTCTGCCACCTCTCACATTCTTTGGGATTTCTTATCAAAGATAAAGAACAGGACATGTGATTTCCAAAACAATAGGCTACGTACAGCCTTTGTAGGTGGAGTGAGACTTGAACTAGTATAATGAAGCCCTCTTAAAGGCCCCTTCTCCTACTTGGGGACAAATTCCCTCCTAAAATTGCCTATCTTCCCTTTCCGGCCTTAATCATTTTATACACTCTGGGAAAGATGTGAGCATAAGAGCCTCGAAATTGTGCTTTCCCACTGACATTTATCAACCTTGCTCAGTCTTCTACAGTCACTTGGCCTGTGCCCTCTGGGCTCCCTGACTTTGAACACAGCGTTAGAAACTCTCTAGGTCTGAGCATTTTTATTGGCCCCAACTTCTCTTGAGCTTTGGCTTTCTTGATGCATTGCTTGATTGTAAATGCCACATTTTTATACCAATCCTATATATCCCTTTTGAAAACCTGAGTTCATTAGGGAGCTCAGTTTTGAGTGCAACTGAATTAAACCTGCTAAGAGGCTGACTGCAGCCCTGTTTGATCTGACACGTGGTGCCTGCATTTTAGAAAGATTCCCCATCCATCCATCTGCAGAAAGAGAGCTACATACCGTTCTGTTGGTAAAGTTACTGAAATTTTCAACCAACACCTGCTTGATCATCTTCGGCTCAGAAATAACAATAAATATCCGTCGGCCAAGGTAGTATCTGAGAGGAATAAAAAAAAAATTACTTTAAAATGTGTTGCATTTACCCATTTCTCCTCTCCAAAAATGAATTCACAGTGGTTTAGAATGAAGGATAAAAGATAGATAGAAAGTAAAGATGTGGAGACGATGAGGAAATGCATGCTCCAATCATGTGTGACTGTGTAGCTGTGATCACCTAACGTCAAATTCTTTCTGGTGGCATTTATGGAATGTCACCTTGTACCAGTCCCTGGAGACTCTGAGCTGAATAAGTCATGGACATTGCCTCAAGGACCTTAAAATCTGATAGGAGAGACAGATCTACAAATGTAGACACAATAATAAGGGACTTGTAAGATCTAGTATTAAGGCAGAGAAGGAAAATGATAAGGGTCAGTGTTGCCTATATTTTCTAGAAATGGAGAGATAGGCATTCTAGCAAGAGAGACTAATAATTTTTAAACTGATTCTCAAAAAATATATAAAATCAATGATTAAACAGATGCTTGTGAGAATGTGGGGAAGATGAAACCTGGGGGGGTAGGACTGACTCTGATTGCCACACCTGTACATAAAGGAGCTGGACAGATACTTAGGGCATTAATGAAGGAATGGGTGGGCACTCAGCTGGTGGTGGTGAGCACTAACAGGAAGCAATGAATATGTCCATGTTTTACTATATTTATGAAAGTCCTGGGGATACAAAAGCAATCCATTCCCACTCACAACCCTGAAGGGGCTCACCATCTAATGGGAGGGACAGTTAAGACAATCAGCACAGTATGACATTCTGGCAGGTTTGAATGACACCAAAGGCACACGTAGCTCAGCAATTGGAGGAGAGAGAGTGAAGACTTCCCAGAGGTGATACTTCCCAAACTAAGTTCTAAAAGATGAGCAGGAATACCTCCAGGTGATAAAAGAGGGTGTGCTGGAAAGAGGGATCACCTTGAGCAACTGGCCAAGAACAACCCTGCCTGGGGGAACTACATGTGTCCCACGACCACCTGTGCAAAGGAAGCCAGAGTGATGACCAGGGGCCCACTGCACAAGGACAGTGTTTTCAGTGTATGCAATTATACTTTCAGGAATGTGATTTGCTTGTTGGTGTATCCAGCTGAGAGCAGTAAGGAAGAGATTATCATATGGAAAGGCAGGGAAGTGTACGCCAGCACTCGTAGTTACAACTTCTCATAACCCCAAAATAATGGTAGCCTTTAAACTCTTTTCTTTCTCATTAACTTGGAGAAAAATGGAAAAGAAAATCCATGGATTGGCACCCATTAGATGTTCAGAAAGTATTCACCTAAGTGACCATATTTTCCAAAACTGTTGGAGAAATCTTTAAGACACAGGAATTCAACAGATGCGGTGTAAGGAAAGAAAAGAATACTAACTAGTTTTTTTCCTTGTTCCAATCAAGAACATGAAAAATAAACCCAATAAGGCATAAACCTATGCTTTTGTAACATTTAAAGTGTCACGGCGTCTTTTGAGTATCTAGTGAAAATTGTGGACACTCCCATAAGAAAAACAAAACACTCACAGCATTTTGTATATACTTTGACAAGTTCTCCGACTCTACTCCAGAGCCATATTTCTCAAATATAAAACATGCTTAAAAGTCATCTTGGTTTGAAGAAATAACAGCTGAAAAATTTTCTAATTTGGCAAAAGACATAGACCCACAGATTCAAGAAGCTGAATGAACCTCAAACAGGATGAACTCAAAGAAATCTATGCCAAGACACATCATAATTACATTTCTGAAACTAAAAAAGAAAGAAAAAAACTGAAAACAGCCAAAGAGAAATGGAATTGATGTATTACCGAAAAGGACAGCAAATTCTCATCAGAAACCTTGGAGACCAGAAGGAAGTGGCACATTTTTCAAGTGCTGAAAGGAAAAAATTGTCAATCACAAATTGCTAATCTGGTGAAAGTAATCCTTCAGGAGGAAAGGGGAAATGATAGCATTCTCAGAAGAAGGAAAACTAAGAGCTTTTGTCTTTCGCAGATTTATCCTTAAAGAATGGCTAGAGGAAATTCTCTAAACAGAAGGGAAATGATAACGGAAGAAAGTTTGGAACTTTAGAAAGCAAAGAAGGACAATGGAATGGGTAGAAAACAATAGGCCATCATTCTTATGAATCTCTTAAATCATACTGGGTGGTTGAAGCAAAAATTATAACATCACATGATATTGTAATACTCAATGTACTTAGGGGAAATACTTCAGACAATTAAAATTTAAAAATTTGGAAGGGTAAAGGAACTAAATTGGAAACAAAATTTCCACATGTCACTCAGAATGGTAAGGCATCCATAATCGTAGACTGTGATAGATTGCATATGCATATTTACGCAAGCACAAGAAAACTATACCAAGTAATATATAAAAAAATTTAATAAGCCAACACAGAATTCTAAAAAAATGTTCAAGTAACCCATAAGAAAGAAAAATAAAACAAGAAACAGAGGGTCTAAAAGAAAACAAATAGATCACTGTATTATAATTAAATATAGTGGAATAATTAGATAAGATCAAAATTTAAGGTGGGGCTAAAGTAGTGTTGAAAGAGAAATTTATAGCACTAACCATTACTTTAGAAAAGAGGAAAGATTTGAACTAAATAATCCATATTCCTACCTCAAGAAACTAGAAACAACTTTCAAAAGATCAAAAAACTTAGACCAAGCAGAAGGAAGAAAATGATAAAGAGCAGAAATCAATGAAATTGAAAACAGAAAATTAATAAAATGAAAAACTGATTCTTTGGAAAAATCAAATTAACAAACTTCTAGCAAGACTAACAAAGATAAAAAGAGAGAAGACAATATCGGAAATGAAAGGGGATATCACTACAGATAATGCAGCCGTTAAAAGGATAAGGGGCTACTAAAAATGACTTTAGATGAATACATTCAACAACTAAGAAGAAATAGACCAATCTCATGAAAACCACAAACTACTAAAACTCAATCAAGATGAACTGAACAATCTAAAAAATCCTTTAACCACAAAAAACTTGACTAATGTTTTAAAATTTCCCACAAAAGACATCACCAGACTAGATGGTTTCAACAGAGAATTCTACCATACATTTAAAGAAGTTTTAACGATAATTTTACAGTCTCTCCCAAGATAAGAGAGGAGAGAACACTTTCCAACTCAATTTATGACAATGGTATTAACTCTGATACCAAAATCAGACAAAGATAGTACAAGGAAAGAAAATTGTAGGCAAATACCTCTCGTGAACTTAAAAATATCCAACAAATCAAATCTAGCAGTATATAAGAATTATACACAACAACTGACTGGTATTTATTCTAGGTATGCAAGGCTAGTTTAATGTTTTTAAATCAATCAATATAATCTACCATATTAACAGCCTAAGAAAGAAAAATGTGTGATCATATCAGTTGATGAAAACAAAGAATTTGATAAAATCTAGCACTTGTTCATTATAAAATCTCTCAGGAATAGAGGGTGACTTTTTATTTTTTATTTATTTTTTTTGAGACAACCTCAAGCTGTCCCCTGGGTAGAGTGCTGTGGCATCACAGCTCACAGCAACCTCCAACTCCTGGGCTCAAGCAAGTCTTCTGCCTCAGCCTCCCAAGTAGCTAGGACCACAGGCACCCACCACAACGCCAGGCTATTTTCTGGTTGCAGCCATCATTGTTGCTTGGCGGGTCCGGGCTGGATTTGAACCTGCCACCTTAGGTGTATGTGGCTGGTGCCTTAGCCACTTGAGCCACAGGCACCGAGCCAAGGGTGACTTTCTTAACTCCATAAAAAATATCTACAGAAAAACCTACAGCTAACATCATACGTAATGGTGAAAGACTGAATGTTTTTCCCTAAAATGGGGAGCAAGGTAAGGATGTTCACTCCCATTGCACTTATTTGACATTGTATGGATGTTCTAGCCAGTGCAATAAGGCAAGAAAAATAAATAAATGGGTAAAAATGGCTAAAGAGACTAAAATAGAAATAAAATTTCCACGTCACTCAAAATGGTAAGGCATCCATAATTGTAGACTGTGATAAATCACATATGCATTTTCATGCAAACACTAAGAAAATTATACAAAGTAATATATTAAAAAATTTTAATGAACCAAAATATAATTCTAAAAAATGTTCAAGTAACCCACAAGAAGGCAAGAAAAGTAAAACACTGGAAAGGAACAAATTGATTGGAACAAATAAAAACTTTGGAAAGGAATAAACAAAGTTGTCCCTATTTGACATGACATAATTGTCCACAGGGAAAAAAAAGTAGGGAATTAAGAAATCCAAAATAAATATAAGGAATACATATTAATATGTATATATAGATATAAGGAATAAAGTAATTCTGGAAGTGAGTTCTGCAAGGTTGAAGGATTCAAGATCGACATACATGAATCTTAAAGTCACCTCATAAAAAATCAACATATAAAACTATCAATAGCATTTCTATGTATTAACAATGAGCATGAAGAAGCTAAAATAAAAACACAATACCATTTTCAATGCTGATGAAATTAGTCAAAGAAGACCTAATGGAGAAACACATCATATTTATGGATTAGAAGACACCACACTGTAAAGATATCAATTCTCCTAAAATTGGCCTATAGGATTAATGCAATGCCAATCAAAGTCCTGGCAAGAATATTCATAGACATAGACAAACTTATTCTAAAATGTATATGGAAAGGCAAAAGACTTAAAATAACTCAATCAATTTTGAAAAAGAAGAATTTAGTAGGAGGAATAAGTTTACCAGATTCCAAGAATTAGCTATAGTAGCCAAGACTGTGTGCTATTGGACAGAGACACAGACACATAGATCAATGGAACATAATAGAGAAACCAGAAATGGACCCATATGTATATGCTCAATTGATCATTTTCATAAAGATACAAAATCAATTCAACGGAGGAAGGATAGACTTTGGTGCTGGAGCAACTGGACATAACATAGACAAAAATGTGAACCTCATACCTTGTACAAAACTTAATGCAAAATGGACCACAGACTTAAATGCAAAATATAAAACTAAATTTTTTTAGGAAAAAATGGAAGAAAACCTTTGAATTTAGAGCTAAGCAAAGAGTTCTTAGACTTGACACCAAAAGATTAACACACACCAGACAAGAGTCAATAAGTTGGACTTCATCAAAATTAAAATATTTTGCTCTATGAAAGACCTCATTTAGAAGATGACAAGCCACAGACCGGGAGACAATATTTGCAAACCACACACCTGACAAAGGACTTGCACCTAGAATAGCTGAAGAACTCTCCCAGTTAGGAAAAAATTTAGCTAGAAAATGGGCAAAAGACATGAACAGAAATTTTGCCAAAGAGGATGTACAGATATCAAGTAACCACCAGAAAAGTTGCTCAACATCATTAGACATTAGGGAAATGCAAATTAAAACTATGATGAGATAATAGTATCTATCAGAAGGGCTAAAACAAACGAATAGTGATAACATCAGATGATGATGATGATGTGGAGAAAGCAGAACATCATTAGTTAGTGATGTGGATGTAAAACAATGCGGCCATTTTGGAAGACAGTTTGGCAATTTCTCATAAAACTAAACATGTACTTGCTATATGACCCAGCAATTGCGCTCTTAAACCTCTCTATCTCAGAGACATGGAAATGTATGTCCACATGAAACAGGTTTATGAACATTTATACCAGCTGTGTTTGTAATAGGCAAAAACTGAACACAATCCAAATGTTCTTCAATGGATGGGTTAAACACACTTTGGTGCTTATGCGACGAAATACCATGCAGCATTTAACAAAAAGCACAAACTATTGATTGGATGGACTGCAAGGGAATGTGAGTGCAAAAAGCCAATCTCAAAAGGTGACCTACTGCATGATTCTGTCTGTATAACATTCTTGGAATAAATTTATAGGCACAGATAACAGATTAGTAGTTGCCAGGAGTTAGGGACGGGGGTGGTGATGGGTGAGTGTGCCTATAAAGGGATCTCACGAGAGAGCCTTATGGTGATGGAATAGTCTTGTGTCTTGGCTGTGGTGGCGGTTACATGAATTTACACGGGTGATAAAATTACACAGAACTCTATGCACACACACACACACACACATCTATACCTGGATAAAATCTGATAAGCTCTATGGATTGTACCAATGTCAATCTCCCATTTTTTATAGCGTACTATAGTTATGCCTGAGGTTTACATGGGAAGAAGTTAACACAGAAGCTTCCTGCAACATTTTTTTACAACTTCTTATGAGTCTATAATTATTTCAAAGAAAAAAGTTTTTAAAAAGCCACCTAGGAGCTTAGTAAATCCATACTGTCTCCCAAGACTGATCTACCAGGGCTGGTGGGGCCCAGGAATCTACATTTTAGCAGGCTTTCAGATTTGATGTAAGAAGACTGCTCCCACACTCTGAGAACCCCTATCCTGCTTTCCAGCCTCCGAGTCTAGTGAAAACCACTGTGAAACATTCAGAAAATAATAGTGCCTGGCCCCACCCAGACCTACCAGATCAGAGTCTCTGGGGTGGGACCCAGGCACCTCTTATTTTAAGAAGCTCCCCGGGGATCCTGATGTGATTGACAGTAACCATATTGGGGACACAGAAACCCCAAGTTAAAAACCTGCTCTATATATAACCAAAGTTCATACCTTGTTCTCATTTCCCTAAATTCTTAGATCTAAATGGATAGCAGTGACTGTGGTGCACTCACGTATTTTGGTAATATATTTATATTGATGTAGTTATTATCAAAATAATTTTATACATAATCTGGATTTTTAAGAAAACCAAAATAATACTTCTATATGCAAATGCAAATTGTCCTTCCAAGTAGTCACCTTGGGAGTCTTTCTGCCTTTTTCTAGTCATATTGCTAATGCTAAAAACAATTTTGCAACAATTCCTTTAGAATTGCTTCAGAGCTAGTTTATGAACCTCATGAGAAAACTTGTCCCATTTTACATGTAAATTGTGTAATCTTGTGAATTTATATTTATAGAAGGGCTCATCTGTAGTTTGAGGAGCTCCTAGAAAGATTTCCAATAGAGAGAAATGTAACGGCAGTGTGTCCTAAGCACACATAGCATTCCTTCAGGGGGCGTAGGATGGCTCTCCTGTTTTTGACTGCCCATTACTCCTTGGGGAGCCCCCTCCCCCATTCTATGTAGTTCTGAAGGTGCTGTCAATTACAGGACCCTGCCCCTCTGGTCGTGAGAATGGGCTCACCCCCCAGGCATGGCCAGGCTTAGTATCTCCTTGACAACAGTGACTGGTCCAGGGGGTGGAGACATGACCCAGTCAGGGCCAGTCAAAACCCTTCATTGGGATTTCCATATGCATGGTGGGGTGAAAAGCCCTGACTTTCTCTTGGAGCTGCTAAATTGGGAATACATAAATCTAGGGCTATTGGTGGCCATTTTTCTACTACCTGGAGAGAACTTGTCTGCAGAGGGAGCCAAGAGAGACCAGCAGAGATTTCAGATAGAGAGCCTGGAAGCATAAAGTCGAGGCCAAGGGTCTGCCAGCATATAGTAGTTTGTGCTTAAGTTAGAGTTGGGTGTCTATCATTCAAAGTCAAGAAGTGCTAATTAGTATGGTGCCCTTTTCGTCTCAACCTTGTGAACACCTGATACCATTCTTATTTCCCTAAAAGCTTACTTCCCTAAAAGGGTCAGTCTCAGGATTGATGTCGATAGGAACGGGCAGGGATACAGCAATGTCTTCCTGTTTCCTGAGTTGGGGTGGAGTCCTGAGAAATACGTCCTGCTAGAGCTCAGCAGGAGGGATCCAGGGTCATCCTGCTCCACGCAGATTCCATGTGCAAACTCCTGAAACTCTCTGGGCCGCCTTTGAAGTGTGAGAGTGAAAACTAGGTAATCTCTGCAGTTTGCTCTAGCTTCAAATCCTATAATTCCTCTGACTTCAAAAGGACATTAGATTATAGGGCTTGTGAGTTTCAGGACTATTTTCCACAGGCTGTGAAGAAATGCCTTATACCAGGGAAACCGGTCAGTGAGCTATCCGCACTGGTGTGGATTCTCCTCAGAACCTCTGAGCTAACAATCGTTAGTGTTTATAGAGGGCTTGTGACTAGCCAGACCTCCTAAGTGCATTAGCTGTATCATCTCATTTAATCCTCATAGAAAATGGATGAGGTATTATTATTCCTGCATTTCAGAATAAGAAACAGACAGAGAGAGGTTAAAGAACTTGCCCAAGAAGCAGGGACTTAAGCCCAAGGCCAGGCCCCTCGCCACTGAGCTTGCTGCCACCCACTGGAGCAAGTGGCTGTGCTCCTCCCAGACTGGGGACCAGCTCCAGGCTTCCCACTGTGCAGATCACAGTTTTAAAGGTGGAGATTTGGAGCAGATTCTTGCTTAATGGGCCAGAAAACCCCCAGCCCAATTAAGGAGGTAGGGTCTTGCTTTCCTCTAACACAAACTTGCATATAGACTCTTTTTGGGAGCAAGAAATTCTTAGCCAGTTACTCATTTATACTCATTTACGCACATAAGATTTTGTTTATTCAACTCCAAAGCACCTGGTGGAAGAGAAAATTTAGGCAAATCAGTGAAGTATTGTGTAGACAAAAATAACTCTTGTTTGACTTGTTTAATTAGTGGTTTTCTTTCTTTCTTTCGTTCTTTTTTCACCGACCAGTCAGTTCAATCAAAATAGTTCACAAAGTAGGACAAACTGTCGGTGTTAGTCTGGGGGTGGTCTGGCCCTGTTCCAGAACGCCTGCTCCTGTTGGGGTGACTGTTTGGGGGGTTAGGGATCACCATTAGACACCAACATGGAAAGTTGTCCAAAAGAAAGAGAGAAAGACGTTGTGAAATAGTATGTATAGTTCTGTTAATAAATAATAGTCAATCTCACCATTAACGGGTGCATTCAAGGAGCATTTATGGAGCGCGTGCTCTGGGTCAGGCAGGATGCCGGGCCCTGCTAACAGCGCGTGTATCCGGAGCAGGAAATGGTGGGGCACTTTTACTCTTCATGTAACTTATTTCTTTACTGTTCAGTGCTCTACAATGAGTGTGTGTGACTTCTGCAGTCAGAAAAAGGAAGGGGGTCTCGTGGCTGGCTTGGCTCCACTGCGACTGTGGCAGGCAGAGTGCAGGTTGGCAGGGCTGCAGCTGCAGGTGCTGGGTCATAGGCACTCAGGTTCAAGGCCTTGTCCTCTGATTCCACAGCTGTGTCGCCTTGAGCAAATCACAACCCCCTAGAGCCTGTTTTTGATAAAGACCCTGCTGTGAGGGTCAAATGAGAATAGTTGGTCAACAGTAAAGTTTTATGCAAATGCTGGCCTTGACGTCCTTCCCTCAAGAGGTGAAAGGCCTGGGCAGGTGGGCCACACCCTGCTGGTGCCACTTTGTAAGGGATAAAGAAGCTGATAGAAGGAGAGGAGGCTCCTGATGGGAGCCTGACACCTGCCTCTGTTGGCAGAAGGCATAGAAACAAACGCATGTCCCAAGACTCCTGAGTTCCAGGGAGAGCTGACACGGCACCCTGGGGTGTCTGAGCACAGTTTGGGGACCACAGCCTTTCCCTCTTGTCATAAGAATCGATGAGAGTGTGCTCAGCTCCTGTGACATTTGTTGAACACCAAACACCTGAGAAATTCCCGCCTCAGTGACAGTTTTATTTCTCAGCAAGCTGAAGATGCTGACGGGGTGGGAGGGGGGCACTGCTGTTCTGCCCTGGAGTCTAACCCTTAGCGTGTAATCTAGACTTGGAAACCTCAGGAAGTTCAGTGGGAAGGTGGCAGACACTATCCCAAACCCTGACTGTGAATGTCTGAGACCATCAACTTCTAAAAAGTGCAGAGAGAACTTAGGAGAACTTGGTGTCATGAGTACCTGGCACTTGACTCACAGGGGCTCCCCTGGGGCTAGGTGTCTAACACTGCTCACCCCTGGGGACCAACCTCTCCCATTTGGTCCACTATCTATCTGCCATGCAAGCAGGATGCTCCAGTTAGCTGAGTGACACAGCAGACTCGAGCTACCAGGGAGACTTTTCTTGAGGTGCCAGTGACACAGTCATGGGCCTTGGAGTCAGGAGATGCTTTCTCCTAACTCCTATCACTCCAAGTAGAGGTGTGTGTCACCTGCCCCAGGAACCCCAAGGTCCCTATGCCTGGGTGCACCCCTGAGTTCCCAGAGCCCTGGGAGATGGGTGGACTGAGGCAGCCCCTGATCAGACCTCTCCAGCGCTGGGTTGTGAGGGCCCGTTCAGCTGCTTTCTCCTGCCTTCTTCCTGCAGTGGCCTCCCTGTCCCTCACTTCCTGCCCAGACTTTGCACCTCCCACTCAGGGATTTACATCTGTCTTTCTGGCCTGCTGCTTGTCTACCTGTGGGCCCCAGCTCAGTTTATCTACCTAGGAAGTGCAAAATGATTTTGCCGCTCCTTTTTGAAAACCCTTCAATGATTTGCAGAGATCAAGCCCTCCTTCACAGCCTGGTCCCTACCTCGTTCTTTGTGCCTCCCTATTCCTCCTATATGGGGTGATCCCAAGAGCCAGTCCTGAGAATCACCCCATATGGTAACCACCCCCGCCCCATGATCTCATGCACATGCTTTGCACATGTTGCTCCCCTGTCTTGCCCAAAACTGCGCTCCTTTTTCTTGCCTGGTTCACTCCTAGTGGTTCTCTGCTAACTATTTTTTTCTTGACTGTTTTTCCACTTGATTGTAGGTGGTTTGAACACAGGAGCCTTGTCTTACTCACGGCAGATGTCTAGTACTGACTGCAGTGTTAGCTTTGCAATAGGAGTTCCATGATGCTAATGGTGTGTCCTGTGCTCCAGTTCCAACCTCTAATGCTGGCTGGTCCAGGCCCTCTCCTTCTTTCCTGAACCACTGAGTAGTTCACCATGGCTCTCTGTCTCCAAACTAACGCCCCCCAAAGCCAATTGACCTTTGTAAAACAGAACTGTGTTCTCCACCTTCTGTCAACCACTAATGGTTCTCCATTACTGTAGTAAGTCCAAGCTTCTAGACTTGTAACTAAGGGTCCTGCAGGAGCTCATAACCTCTCTCTGCCCCATTCCTCTTACACCAAGGTTTCCAGACTTTCTCAGTTTCTGGTGCCCTTAGTGACTCCATAATTTTTTCATAGCACTCCCTGGGCCAAAAGAAGAACTTAACAGTCTCATTTAAAAGTCTAAGTCCAAACAACTTGATAAGTATTCATGTTTTAACAACTCAGTGGACACTTGAAAAAATAATCCACATGAATGGAAAGCAGTTCTCAAAGTGACTGACAGATGCCTCTGTATTTCCCATGAATATTGCAAATACTGTAACCCAGGAAGCCCCTCTGAGTTCGCTGTGGCTCCCAGGGGTGTGTCTCAGCACACAGTTTGGGAGGCACACTCTTCTTATATAAAAGCTATTTGTGGTTCCTCAAATTTGCAGTACTTCTCCATGTCCTGTTTCTTTGCACATATTTTCCTTCCAGAGTCTTCCTCTTGGTAGTTTGGAAAACGTGTACAGACATTTGGGTCACTAGTCCCCTCTTCTATGGTATCTTCTTGGACCCAGTCCTTGGACTCAGTCCTTGCAGTGTCCACAGCACCTGGTCATTCCTCCACCCGTGACAACCCTCTCGTCCCTGTCTTCCCGTCCAGACTTTGCACCTCCCAGTTAGGGATTTATGTCTGTCCTTCTGGCCTGCTGCTTGTCTACCTGTGGGTCCCTGCGTCACTCTGCTTATTTGCCGACAGGCTCCTTGCCCTGTCTTACTTGGCTTTGCACCCCTTGGAAAGCTACCGGAGTTCCTTGTCCTCAGCAGCAAATGGAAGGCTGGTTTTGAGTCTGCCTTTCCACGACTGGGAAATCACTTTATCCTCCTGACTTCCATATTCCTGCGCCTGGTAGATTTGAAGCCAGACTTGAAAAATCAGAACCTTCCTCCTCTTTACTCACATTTATCCTGCATTCCAGAAGTCATCAGTCCCTGGTCATTCTTTACAACCTGGAGCCCTCTCTTTCTAGTTCACTTCCATCGGTGTGGAGAAGGGTCACCTGCAGAGCTGCCCTGCTGGCTCCATCAGCGTGTGCCCACCTTGGTGGCTGCCTTGGCCAGCCTCAGATCTGGCTGTGCAAAGAATCCCCTACAGGGAAGCTGAGCACACAGAACCCTCAGACCACCTCCCACTTCAACCCAATGATTCTGCCAAAGATTTCATTTGAACCAAGGTTTCCATGATGTGGTGACATCAAGTTATGTTGCTCAGAACCCCCTATAGGGAAGAACTTGCTGTCCAGCTGCCAAGACTGTGGTCAGCAGAGAGTCTTCAGTGATTAGCTCCCTCAAGGTCAGGGAGGAACATGAAAGACTGGCAGTTTGTCCTGCTGGGGGTGACTCTGACAGCTCCCTCCTCCTTCCTTCCCAGGCACAGATCCTAGTAAACATCTTGCATCCCAAAGCCCATCTCGATGTCACCTTCTAGAAAACAACCTTCAAGACATGGTTTTAACCAGCTCAAAGCCCATTAGCTGAAAGAATAATAGCAAACATCTTCAGCCTGGCCACTGAGGTTTCTGCCATTGTCCTCCACCTGGGCAGCTTCCCCTCCCCAACTCTTCTCTCCTCAAGGTCTTTTCTCCAATGTTCTCGCTGGGTAAATTGTCCAGCCCTCTCACCTCCCCCTTACTCGTTCTTCAAGACTTATTATACTCCTGGAATTCCTGTGCAGCTTGGCCCCTGCATGTGTTTTTCTAAATCAGATGCCATTTTTCTTCAGGACAGGAGACACGAATGATACCTTTTTGGAGGGGACAGCTGGTCTCTCCCTGCCATCAGATCAGTGCTGTCCACATAGCAAAGACTGAAATATCTGTTGAGTGGGCAATGTCCAGAGCAGCCCCAGCAGTGACAGCTTCCAGGTGTGGGGAAAACTGTTCCCTTTGTCTTTGTGCCTTTGGAAGACACGGACACAGATGCTGAAGGGTGTAGGGAAGTCAGGAAGAGAGAGCATGGACAGTGCTTCCAGAGTGAACAGAGAACTGATGGTGCAAAGAGCATTGCATCTGCAGCTACAGCTTGGTGACTTTGGGCCCATCCTCTGAGTCACTGGGTAACTGTCTCTATACCTGGTAAGTTTTCCTAGATCAGCTTTAAAAAAAAAAAAAAAAAGCAGGTCTCACCACCCTTCTTTAAGGACCTTCTTGCCTATAGCTGGGAATATGCTTGGTTGGTCCCTATGTTGGGTTCCAATGGTGAGAGCAAGGAGTTAATGAGAATTCATGTCATATAGAAATCCCAGAAAAAGCTCCACAACAGGGGTCCACAAGAAAGAGGAGGTCCTGCTGCAATTTCCCCTGCCACCATGGCCCCATACCATCTGCACGCTTTCCTGATTGCCCCCTCCAACTGTGTCCATGGACAACATGCAACATGCTTGCTCTTGGAAGGGCTAGGTCTGCCCTGGTGGCTTGGTATATGGCTGCTGGTCAGGTACCCCAGGAGGCCTCCTGCTTCCAGGAGACGCAGTGTCAAGCAATGCTCCCCTTCTCAAAAGGTCATGGCTCCAGGGCATCTATTCTCTGTGTTTTCTGGAAGTAGGCAGGGAGACGGCCTCTTCCCCGGTCCTCAGCTTCTTCATCTGTAAAGTGAAGTGGCCTTTCTCATCCTGGTAAATTATGACTACATCAAGCTACAGTAAAGCTTTCTCTAAAACAGAGCTGTGGCTGAAGGAGAGAATTGGGCAGCAAGGGGAAAAATATCTGAATCAAACCTATAACGATAAACCTCCCTCCTCTATTGAATACACCCGCCCATTTAATTTATTCAGTTAATAAAACTTATTCCCCAGAGGGGGACAGGCAGAGGTAAGCTACAAACCAATCTGCCTGTGTGAGCAGGGGTATATCTGGATATCTCATAACAATAAAAAAGGGGTAATTAAGAGATGTATTGAAGTGTGGAGAAATCCTGAAGGACACTGAAGATTCCAATTCAAGTTACTGTCCTTGGCACAAATGGGATTCAATAGGGAACAGATAAATAAAAATAAAGAAAAAACAAATTCAGAACAGATGTTAGGCAAGCAATTTTTTTCACAGTAAGAATCATAAACATGAAGAAGAGCCTATAAGGCAAAGTTGTTGATGCAAACAGCATCGAGCTACTAAATAAATAGTTGGATGGCCCCGCGGGGACAAAGAAGCGTTAAGATAGTCAGCTGGCTGTCCCTGAATAGTTTTGCCCACACATTATGCCCAAAAATGTATTTTCTAGGATATTGAGAGAGCTCCCTGTGTGTGTGTGTGTGTGTGTGTGTGAGTGTATGTGCAGGACTGATATTTGACTGAGAGTATATGAGAAAATCGCCTCTCCCCAAATGATGTGTGGACTTACAATATGAATAGAGCATCTTAGCCAAAGCTAATGTCAGTTCTAAAAAGACAGGCCCACAGCCACAGGAACGACATGCTATCCTGGACCACAGATTAGAAAGCTCAGACGTGTGACCCTGAACAAAGGGAAACGGCAAAAGAATTTCAGACATAGTGGGAAAGAAACAAACATTAAAGCCTAGATTATTATACTTTAGAGATGGTGGGAAACTTCAAGATGATCATTCTAACCCAATGCCCTCATTTCATAGCTCAGAAAATGGCTGGATGATGTGAACCATCTCCCAAGAGCTACCTCTTACCTAGGAGGAGCCCCAGGAGGAGGGAACAGGGTGAGGATCCCCCAGAACTTGAAGGTGAGAGGACCTGTGTACAGGGACTCGAGAAGCTTGCCCTGAGCTGGCTAGGGAAGGAGTTTCTGAAGTTGGGGGTCTCCCCAAGGTGCCAACTGGCTACAAGAAAGTCTGAGGAATGTGGGTATCACAGAATCCCTGTGACTTGGACGGTCTGTCCTGGGAGAACTCAGAGTCCCTTTGAGTCTCGAGTCAGACCTGAGGGTGGGCAGGGGAGCAAGTATTTTTTTTAAATTGAGGAAAACTGTCAGAGACTCATTCTAGCCCCATGGCTAGGGACAGCCAAGGTGGGACCAGAACCCAGATCTGATCCTAATCCAGTGCTATTTCTGGTACACTCAGCTGACCCCAGAGACTTAGGCTGGTAGTTGGCAGCCTGGGGGGCTAAGCATGCAGCAGTACCCCAGTAAGAACCCAGTTAATGACTTGGTGAGTGGAGCCCAGCTAAAGTGCCAGGAGAGCGTGCCCCTTGTCTTATCTGCTTACCTTTGGATCCCAAGATGGCCTTCCATGGTGTAATGAAACTGTGTACTTTGGTGACCCAACTACTGAGTTGATGGAGCATAAATCACTGAAGGGAAAAGACTATAACCTCCCCTCCCTCAAGCCTTGATGTTAAGGTGAGACACTTCCCCTAATTCCTTTCATTCATCTCCCAAAATAACAATATAATAATAATAATATCAATTATCCAAATTAGCAAATTAACAAGACATTTCTATTTGAGGTTTCCTTGGGGACAAATTTGTGAAAAACATATACTGGGAGGCTATTCTTCTGGTCACTTGCTGAGCTCCTAGTAGTGTCAGACACTGTTCTAGGCACTAGGACTGTTGGTATGAACAAGAGACAAAGTTCCTGTCCTCATAGAGTTTGCATACCAGGAAAGCAGGTCACTAAACAAACAATTCTATTACTCATTGTTAGGGCAAATGTCATAAGGCAGAAGGGTTTGGAGTATTCAAGGGGCAAGAAGAGTCAGTGGAGTAGGAAAAGCTTTGTATTAATAAGGTACATTAATACCTGTACAATCTTGCTCACACTTCTTAGTACCACCAGCCCCTCTCATCTTAGTCACTCATGTCTCTGCATAAATGGAGGATAATTTGGTCAGTTCAGCCAGACTCACGGTGTTGTTGGGATGGTCACATGAGATACTATATTAGAAGGACACAACCCACGTCCAGTGCTGGAAAACGCTCACGGATTATTAACACTTAATATGTTCATGGCCCCAGGGATCTGAGACGTATCTCTCTATGGTCATAAAGCAAGATATATAGCCCATGGAGTTCTCCCCCAGGTCCATAAAGGCTCCTAAATAGGGCCTGCAGGACTGTTTGCTGAAGGCCGCTGGGACAGGGCACAGGAGAAACAGGTGCAGGCAGCTGCGGAGTGCTGGACAGATTCAACAGGAATACAGTGACATGATGGAGCCTGAAAGCGCAGTGCTAAGCGGAAAAACTAAAAATCAGAATGAGAGCTATGACATTACCATTAGCATAGGCTGAAGATAATACCCGCCAAATGATACTACGCAGTTTGCAAGAACATATAAAAAACATACACATTAAGCATAGTGCAATGGCTGACTCTTGGGGACAGATGGAGATGAGAGAAAGTCTGGGGATAAAAAGGAATAAACAAAAAAGCCAAGCACGCAGCGGGGCCTGCCCAGCCTCTCCATAGCACCACAGAATCAACTTGAAACAAAGATAATTAGTAATTACTCTTTGTAATGTCGATAATTCACAGTGGTGAAGTAAACTCTTCCTATCGGTGGTGGTTTTATGTAGAATTCCTTAGAGTAAAATGCTGCTGTTTATTAGGTCAGTGTATTCTCTCAAAGCCTGTTCTCCATATTCTAGTCCCCAGAGATATTCTGGGGAAAAAAAAGTCCTGTGGTCAAATAAACACCGCGTACTAAATTTCTCGCTTGGAGATTTTCCAAGCACATTGTTACATGAAAGGTTCCGAGACAGCCGACACTACAAAGACCTGGGTTCCTTCGACAGACCCAGCGTGTTCAGCGTTTGACTAAGGGGGATGCTCCCCTGTGTAACAGTTGTTAGTGGCAATGGTCCAAAGGACATACTGTAGGGAACACCACATTAGACTGTTGAAGTTCAAGAGAGAGGCAGGAGATTCCAGGTTCCAGCCAAGCACAGCCGAGTGCACAATTCCTCCTTCTCCTTCCTAGTGGAGCCTCATGACCCATAGGGTGCCCCATTCCTAAGTGCGTTGGACCCAATGTCTCAGTAATAGCCCTGCTATGGCCTGAATGTTTCCTCCCAAAACTCATATGTTGACATCATAAACCCCACGGTGACAGTATTAGATGGTGGGGCCTTTGGGAGCTGAGTAGGTCATAAGGGCAGAGCCCTCTGGAATGGGATCAGTGCCCTTAGAAATGGGGCCCCAGGGAGCTCCTTCACCTCCCCTACCATGTGAGAACACAGCAGGAGGGCACCAGCTTTGAACCGGAAAGCAGGCCCTCCCCCGACACCAAGCCTGCTAGTGACTTCATCTTGCATATCTCAGCTTCCAGAACTGGGAGAAAGATATTTATAACTTTATAAGCCACCCAGTCTACGGTCCTTTGTTGTAACAGCCCAAACAGAGTAAGACAAGTTCCAACTGATTATGTTGAAGACAGAACTAACCTTCCCTTTGCCCCGTTCCACCTCCCCATTATGGCAGAATCGCCATTTGTCTCCAGAATGGGAAGTCAGCACAGCGATTAATGGTGACTCATCTCTCACTCCTCGCAATCGATGGCTGCCGTATTTCCCCTGCAGGACATTTTCTTCATCAAATACTCCTTCTTTTCCTTCCATGTATGATCCAAATCACTATGATCTCTCACTTGAGCTAACTGAATGTCTTTGTGTTTATTGGGGTATTTTTAAAGAATCTTGTCTTCTCTCTGTACCCTCACCCTGCCCTTCTCTACTCTGCACCTGTACAACTTTCTTCAAATACTCCACCCCCTCAGCACCAGTTCCGAGGCCTGCCTCCTCCCCGGCCACTGCCAAGGTTCTCCTCTCTATCACCACCCCAAACACCACATTCCCCTAGCACACCCTTGGCCTCTACTCTCTCTCTTTCTATTTCATCTAAAACCTGTACACTTTCTCCCATGCATATGTGCCTGGGCACAGCCTTCTCCATGGGCCACCGGTCATCTCTCCTTTTTGGGTAGATATACAGCTAGTTCATCTTCCCCAGTAAACAACTCGGCAGAGAGAATGGGGTACAAAAGAGGAAGTCAACATGTCACAAAGGGTCACAAAGCAGGAACACGCCTCTCTGAAATAGTAGAGGGAAATGTGAAAGAAAGTCAGCGAAATAAAATGAACAAGCCACGAATCGCACAGACAGGATTCTGACAAATGACTTGGGGCAGGAAGCCCAGATATTGAGTGGCTGGATCCAGGGAGGGGAGAAGGACAACAGAGAGTGGATGAGAAGTCAGCAAGTGTCCCAGACAGAGAAGACAAAATTTATGTGACACACAGGCGGCCCCAGCGAGCTGGTGGGAAAGAGGAAACGTGGAGGGGGCTAAAAGCAGAATCGAAAAGCAGACACATAAATTGCAAAGGGTTTGGCAGAGAGGCCTGAGATAAGAGGAGAGGGACTTCCGGGTGGAGACTACTGGGGATGTATTAAAGCAAACTGGATTTATGGTGCAGTGTAAGCATTTGTTGATAGTGGGGCTAGTTTGGGAACAAATGTGCTCACTGGCTTCTCCAGCAGGAAGTTAGTGGCAAGGTCGCTGGAGCCATACATTCCAATCCGAAATGTGCGGTTCTCGTTGACCAGTGGGTTCCAGAGCACAAGGAGAAGTGTAAATTTCATCTGAGTGCACTTTCGAGGTTTGAAAACGAGAAGTAACGGGCAGCTCATCATGGCGAAAAGGGAAGAAAACATTGCTGTGAAGTGTCCTCCGCATGCACAATGGGGCGGTCATGATGGAAAGCAGTGTAACAGTTCCTCAAAAACTTAAAAACAGAACTAGCATATTACCCACTTGTGGGTATGTGCCCCAAAGAATTGAAATCAGGATCTTGACGAGGTATCTGTACACCCATATCCACAGCAGCTTGATTCACAACAGCTCAAAGGTGAAAGCCAGGTAGGTGTGAACCTACAGGTGAGTAGGAAACAGAAGGCAGAATCCACCTACGGGGGCCATTCCTCGGCCTTCAACGGAAGGAGATTCTAACACATGCTACAGTGTAGGTTAATTGAAGGTATAACGCCAAGTGAAATAGGCCAGTCACAAAAGGACGAATACTGTATGGTGGCACTTGTACAGGATACCTGGAGCAGCAACATTCAGAAAAACAGAAAGTGGAATGTGGTTGCCAGGGGCAGAGGGAAGGGGAATGGGGATTTAGTATTTAATGGGGACAGAGTTTCAGCTTTGCATTCTGGATGTGAATGGTGATGACGGTTGTACAATAGTATGAATACACTTAATGACATTGAGCTATACAAGGAAAAACAGGATAGTGCATCTTACGTTATGTGTATTTTACACAGTAAGAAAAATGCCCCCCATGCCATCCTCAATGCTTGGATCTGACCAGGAACCATCAGTCCCATAACCGTGCCTCACACAGCATGTTCCTGCTGGCCATGGATGAGGACCCCTTTCACCTACTCAGATGAATTCTTTATTCTGTGGATGTTAGTCATGGGTTCTTGGGCCCTGAAGCCCTGGCACTCATTAACAGGTTTGGATCTGGTGGAGGGAAGACTCAGCGTGCTAAGTGTCATTATAGGTTAGAGACAGATCATTGCCAAGCTGAGGACAAAGAACTGAAGGAGGCTTCTTGCTCATGGGATGGCCTGAGGAACCCAACTACAGCAGAGAAGTCTGAGACTTTGGGCAGCTAAGAGTATTCAGGCTGAAGTCTTTTGGAAGAGTCTGGGAGCCGTGTTGATCATTGGTAATAAGCTGTGGTCTGGCAGGGAGAAGAGACAAGAACTTGAAGAGTTACAAACAAGCTTCAATACAAAATGGAAGGTCCATTCAGCAGTTGCCTCTTTGGTGGTTAATGCACTCCAGGCACTGCATCAGGGAGGATGGAGATGACACAACCAGGGAGCTTCCTTCGTCCTGTTGTGAAAGGCACTGGTCTCCACTCAGTACCTGGATGCCTCCCTCCCCTGTGGACCCAGTGGTATCAAAAGGTCCCAGTGGGTGTTGTAACACAAAAGACCACAATCAGCACATCACTTAGTATGTGATGACATACCATTCACCAGTCAGGACTCGAGGACAAAGGTTAATATAATAGTTTCCTCTTTAAACAGAGGCCAAAAAAAAAAAAAAAAAAGTATCTGCTAACAGAACCTCCTTAGTGGTTAATGTGGGGAGCCTGGAGAAGGTGTCAGACACTCAGACCTTTATAAACAGGCCAGTAAACAGCCGTACCCAGGTAAAAAAACTTCACAGAGTGGGTTGCAAAATTCTTGCAGTTTGAGGGTGAAAGCGGGGGGAGAAGTTGTTAGGAACATGATCTTGAGACACAAAAGGATAATCAAAGAACTTATTTTTAGTACTTAAGTTTACATTATCTGCCCCAGGCGTGCAGGCATCATAAAACTTGGCAGCGCCTTGCTGGGGAATTATTTCATGTGCACAGCTTTACAAGTATTGCACATAAGAGTGATTAGGAACAACAGGGACACATAACAAACAACCCAAACTTTAAAAGATCTGAGAGTTCCGAGGAAGAAAGAAGAATATGTTACAATATGTTTTTTTTTTTTAATTTAGTAGAGTTTCCCATGTGTGTGCGGTGGTGTATGACTATTTTTGTTTAAAAGTTTACAGTAATATCTGGAGTGAGTTGTAGACATTTAAATGACTTCACCTTTTGCCCTGTGTGGGTAACAGGATTTAGAACTGTTCAAATGTTTCTGAGAACTTATTTGGAAAAAGTTTCTTTGCTTACAAAATAATGATCAAAGAGGAACTTCAAGCTCTATGTGAATTGAGAATTCATTGCTTCTTCAATTTTAGTAATGATTTTTTAAAAAATTATGAAATCCAAGATGGCTTATCATTCTTCCCTTTGGATAGAATAGAAATGCTATTTGCATTCTTAATTAATTGGCATTCAAAGCCCTAAGAATTGGGTAAATGCGTGCAACTTTTGAGATCGTCTGTGCAAAGGAGTTCTTGACAGAAGAGGTATGCATAAAGCTTGTCATGATTCATGACTGTTACATAACTCTATTCTGCATTTTGGGTTGAACAACTTGGATTTGTTGCAGGTACAGTTCAATTAAATATGGAATTTATTATTTGAAAATGTTAGCTAGAAATAGAGCTTTTATACGACTTTAATTTGAGACATTCTATTGTTTGGGAACACATTTGCACAGAGCTGTCACTTGGGGCATGAAGAAGTTACTGATGCTACATTGGATTGTAACTGATCAAGAACGAGTTCCCTTCTACTTTGAGCCTGATATGTTCTCAGCAGTGGATTTGGGATAGGAACATCAAGGAATGCAAACCTGTGGCTGACCCCCTTCCTCTGCAGTCCTCATCTTCCCAGCCAAGCGCTCCATTCCCCAGCTACAGTCCCAGCCCTGGGCCTGGACACTGCAACAACCTCTGGCTTGGCCTTTTGAGACAGCTTCCGTAGCCTGGATCTGTTCCAGCCAGGACAGACCTTTTCTCCCACCCAATACTGGGGATTGGGTCTGCTTTCTGAGTCCTGAGCCTCACATCATATTCTGCATCTTAGCGTGTCTGTACTTGATAACTTCCCACCCTGTGTGTGCTCCTACCAGACTCCTTTTTCAGGTCTCGGAGGACTCTCAGTTTCCTGAACTACCCATGAGTTGGTCCCTAATGTCCACTGAAGGCCTCCTTCATTGATGTTTTACTGGGCATCTGCCTATTGTCCAGCTTTCTCTTGGACTGTCCACTGTGGCCAATGTTTGCTAGAATGGGGAGCCATTCCCTTCTTGCCCTTTGCATGCTGTACTTTGCCCATTTACTGGAATGAGCTCTCAGCACAGCAGCCGGGTCAGTTTCCCCTATCTAGCCTGCTCCTGGTGAACAGGGCTACTCCTGGTTTCTAGGCCATTCCCTCCTGCTGCCCGATCCCCGTGGCAGTAAGTAATCAGCTGGCCATACCTATCAGACATAGGATATCCACACAAATTGCTGAGATATTTACACCCAATGCAAAAAATCTTATAAAGAGATGTTTTTAATGGTTAATGAATACAATTTTGTAAGTTTCTTAGTCTGAAAAGTTCTGGGTTAAGGCTAGGAAATAATTTCAAAATGGTTGAACTTGTGATTTCAAAGAATAAGAAGGCCTGTCCTACTGGACAGGAGGTGCCCACCCTGAGCCCACAGTCAGGTGCAGGAGCCTCTTCTCTGGAGGGAGAGTCCTCCAGCTACAGCTCTGCTTTGCCACCAACAATGAGCTTTTGCTGATTTTGTCAAAGGTGACTCGGAATCTTAACCCACAAAGGGGAAAACACAGGGGCTTGTAACAATTTTGTAATGTAGACAGGGGTTGTGTCATCTAGCTTATAACTAGAAAGGACTTCAGATATTACCTGGCCCCTTGCTTTTGAAATTGCTAATAGTGACTCACTAGTAGGTACAAAATCAATTTCATGGGTCATAACTAACTTGTATTTGTTTTATTCCTCACAAATAGACTAGACTAGACTAGAATAGTTCAAATGGTTGTTAGATAGTAAAAACAGTATTATTTCGTAAAACATTTATTTCACATGTATGTGTGTGCAATGGATCACAATACGGTTAAAACATTAAACAAAGTATCAAAGTCACTGATCTAGTCCAAGTCCCTTCATTTTATATCAAAGAAAACTGAGACTCAAAGGGGGAGGTGACTGCCCTCAAATCCATTAGAAAGAGTCAAGAGTTGGGATTTCTAAACCCCAGATTTCTATTGTGAGTTATCATTCTTGGTCAGATGTGTCTACCCAAAAAAGAGGGAATTGATAGAGTCTCTCAATCTTCATGAATGTGGGTCACAAAGATTTGGGCAGTGATCGTCTTTAAAATACACAGCAACTATCAAACCTGTACCTTGTCGCAGAAAGAGGATGGGGGAAATGAAGTGGCGTAAAATAAATGAACTGAAAGAAGAAATCAGAAATCCACAAAACTAGGTAAACTTCAGAGGGGCCCTTGGATCAAGACTAGGCCACAAGGTCATAAGTCACAGAAGGAACGGAACCTCTGGGGCAGTATCCTATTTAGCATAACAATAGGTCATGACAGTGGCAGGTAGGAGTGAAGAATCTATTAAAAGTTCATTCAGGAAAAGTGGGGCTTGAATAGTCTCTGTGTCTTTTTGGTCTAAATTACTTAATTATTGGAGGACAATCATTCCTTTGATAATTCTACCTATTGAGCAAAGTGCTTGCACTGGTGACAGTCGTCCTGCTAATAACTTTCTTCCTGTTCTCAAAGGCCCCCTAAAACAGACTATTCATGTCAGGGCATTCACTTTTACAAAATGATGTTTCCCCCCTAAAATACCACAACAGTTTAATAAATTCCACTCGTTTAAAAAAGTATGCTCTTACACGCTTAGCATTAGTGATGAATCTATTTTAACCAGTGAGAATATTGATATTGAACTCACTGAATGAGTCTCAGTAATTATGGAATCAAGGCCATCAAGTTTCACACTAATTTTTCTTCCACCAAGGTATACCTTCCATGAATACACTTAGGATTTATGATTTTACCTACAATTCCTGTCTCCATGAAATGTATAAAACCAAACTGTATTCCAACCATCTCAGGTGTATTTTCCCAGGAACTCTTGAGCTGGTGTCCCTCCTGTCCAGTCACTCGTATTGGCTCAGAGTAAACCTTTTTAAATATTTGAAAATAATCGGTTCCAGAATCATATTACTTAAAACTGGCAATACTCAGCTTTACTTTCAACCCTTCCATAAAAGACCATTGTTACTAAGCTAGGAAGCCCCAAATATTGCCCACAGTTTGGCCTCACGGTCAGGGATGGGAGGATTTCTGTGCTTAATTCCACTGTTTCAAGGATACTGCGTTTTCTCAATGATCATAGTATATTTTTGTTTTCATTAATTCCTCTTAAAACTGAGCCATACTTTTAGGTCAAACACTTAGTCAATGAGCCTCATTCTGGGCTTGCCTGGTGTATCGGCAGCAGTGACTTAGACCTGACTGCCAAGCATCAGCGTCTGGGAAGCTCTTCTCAGGGTGGCTCAGTTTCCGCCATTCTTCAGCATCTGCAGTGCTGCTGAGCACAGCCCCGTTTCAAAGTGAGTACAGTCTCCAGATGTCAGCTGTCCAGGGTGAGTATAAATACTTATATTTTCTTGAACATATCAGAAATAGTTTCCACCTCACCCTATCCTCAGCCACATTTTGAAGCCGGGTATATCCAGATGCCTCCTGTGTTCTAACTGAAAGGATAATCACGTGACACCGCAGTGGTCCAACAGGTTGAGTCTTTCCAAGCCCTTCCATTCCCATGGTTTTCCGTCTGTGGCAGTCAGCCCGAAAGTCTCCCGCTGCGGATGACATCGCCACCCCCTGTAGTAAAGTAAACCATCTCTGCTGTTCTTCAGTCCCATCAAACTAGTACATAAACATGGTGACTAAGAGCACTTACACGAAAAGCTTTCACACCTTAGTCACTTCTGGAACCCAGCCTCTCCTAATGGACGGTGCCATGGAATCTGAGCTTCAAAAGTGTTGAAACCATCTTGTTCTTTTCATTGCTGATGCCACATACTTTTCCATACGTATCCCCAAGTTCTCAACTGTCCTCACTGCCTGGTGACAAGGTGCTATTAGTTCACGTGTGCTAGCTAATTAAATTTAAAAACGGTGCTTAAAAACTTCTGAGGTGGAGGTGTCTGAGACCCCTGCCCCTCCTGTGGTGTGAACTTTGAGCTGAGAGGCAGACCCTTTATACGAAGGCTTATTCATTTGCTAAATTGACTTGTTCAGCGAGAGGACCAAGATTTCCTGGGAGATAGATTGCTCTGGGTTCTGACACTTGCAGAGACATTTCTTAGACCAACCCCCTGCTGTTGGATATAGAATCTGCACACACGATGTCCAACTGAGGGTATTCAGAGTGGCTCTGGCCTGGGATTAGGCAGTGCAGTGGAACAGAGAAGTCGGAAATACACATAGGAATTAACAAGTGATAAAAGTGACATTTCAAATCGGTTGGAAAAGAAGGAATCTCCAGATGGAACGTCACCATCTAGAAAAGTGGTGGGTCTCTACTTCCATCTTTACTTTCCAATAAATTCTCGATATAGCAACTATCCTAAATTTTTTAAATGAAATTAAAAATACTAGAAAAATGGAAGTTTAAAAAAAAATCTTGGTGGAGAAAGCCTTTCTGAGTAAGATACAAAATGTATAAACTGTTAAAATCAGTTAAATTCAACAACACAAAACAAATGTTTTCTAAGTGGAAAAACATAGAAAGTCAAAGGCAAATGACAAGAGGGAAATGTTTGCGACATACAAAGGGCTACTTTTTAAAATATATTCACATAAAGACCTTCTACAAATAAACTGGAAAAAGATGAATGACCTAATAGAGAAGTGGCACCGGAGTCCTCAGAAAACAAAATACAATGGGATTTTAAACAGGAAAACTACAAAAAAAATTAGACATATGAAAAGATGCTCAAACTTGCTCATGATTAATGAAATTAAAACCACAGTGAAATACCACCAAATGGCAAAGATTTAAAATTGTGACCGTGCATTTTAATGGCTGGCATGTCAGGGGACAGTGTGCTCTTCATATGCTTACTTATGGGGATGTAAATTAATATGATTTCTAGAGAGAACCATGCAGTAATACTTACCAAAAGAAAATATGAAGACAAACTTGGACCTAAGAACTCTATTTATAGGAAGTGCTTGTACATATTTACATGAGAATGTATGGCATTATTTGCTGCAGGATCATTTGTAAAAGATGTTCCATCAAGAGCTTGTTTTAAAAATTAGGATATATCCAAACTGTGAAATCCTTAGAGAATAGAATATCACTTAACAAAAATGAATGTATTCAGACAGGCCAATTCCCAAATGCCATTACTGAACAAAGCAAGGTAAAGAACAGCGTGTTTCACATATTATCTATTTGGTAAGAGAAAGTGGTGAGAGAGTAGCTGGGGGCCAGGGTGGGTGCAGGTATACTTATTTTTGCATACTCGTCTGTACTTTATGAATTATGCATGATGTTTATGTTTACCTAATACCCTTTAGCATTTTAATGAGAGTATTTGAGATTATGCAACGAAGCTGGCTTCATGAAGGGACTCAGGAACGCAGGACTCACCAAAATAAAGCAGTGCAAGTGATGGAGGTCCGGAAGCACGAAAGTCAAGTTCAACAAGAGGGCACTAAGTTTATACTCAAGATCAAAGCTAAAGTGATGTGGGGTCAGGAAGAA
Organism: Otolemur garnettii; assembly: GCF_000181295.1. Taxonomy (NCBI): domain Eukaryota; kingdom Metazoa; phylum Chordata; class Mammalia; order Primates; family Galagidae; genus Otolemur; species Otolemur garnettii. The sequence continues at coordinate 4,945,116 of NW_003852444.1, forward strand.
ATGGGGATGAGGCTAAACAAAAGGAGAACTACAGAGTAAGCACTGAACAGACAGATGAGATAAAGGAGCTTTGCATGGGGGCCATTAGAGGTTACTAATGAGCTGAACTTGAGGGCTGTGTAAGTATTTGTAATAATGAAGGGAGCATGTGTCCTTATTTTTGTATACTCATCTGTAATTACATACGATGTTTATGTTTACCTATTTACTGAGTATTTGTAGTAATGAATAGGGTATGTCATCTATTGGATTACAAAGTCAGTTACAAATCAGAGGGGCGTAATCTATCTGATTTGTATTCGATCACCCTCGTATGCTGATTACGCTGATACTGTTCTTGTAGAGTTTGGGAAGGAATATAAATCCAACTTGGGGCTCATTCTCAGACTGAAGGAGATAACACGCTGTCATTCATTGACGAAGATTTTCCAAAGCAATCAAACCTAGCTTCCTTTGCGTGATATGGTCGGTGGTACCAATGTAGGATTCAGAGGAGTTCTTGTCAAGTACCTTGAATAAAAGCTGTGCAGGTGTCCATGCCGGGCCAGTCCACCTGCTTCACAGTCACATTCAAAGCAGGTAGAGACACGTGTAGTTTCATTTATGCAGAAGTAAATTGGCAAAGCAGCCTCCATAATTAGACTCATAGTGAAAACATTTGGTTTGCAACGACAGTCCTGGTACTGGTGGCGGTGACGTGGTGATAATAGTGATAATAAACATTGATATTGTCACCCCTCCAGCACTGTCTTTCCTATAGCAGTGAGTGGGAGAGGGAAAGAATAAGGAGCTGATTCCCAGTTCCAGGCTCTGAACCCTGGCTGAGTTGCTAGATGGCAAGCAAATAATAAGCTCAATCACCACGTTTGGCTTTCCAGTCCAGAGCAGCGAGGAGATCTCCCTGCCCACATCTCTTTCAACATTTGGTGCTGTGCAGTTACCTAAGGCCCCAGTGCATCTCTCCACAGCACCAACAGCATGTTTCATTTGTCAAAAGATGAATCAATCTATTATTTCAATTTTTAAGAGGACCAAGCTGGAATTAATTATATTTCCTGGGGCTCGGCGCCTATAGCTCAACCGGCTAAGGCGCCAGCCACGTACACCTAAGGTGGCAGGTTCGAATCCCCAGCCCGGACCCGCCAAACCAACAATGATGGCTGCAACCAAAAAAAAAAAAAAAATTATATTTCCTAATATCAAAAGTCGTCTAGAAATTAATGTAACGTAAGCCAAGCTGTTTCCTCAGCGTCTTTGTTGTTCATGGAACATAGCACATCTTTGACTTTCCCAGTCAGTGGAACGCTTTTGCTCAATGGAAACAGTAAAAAAAATAATAAAAATAACATTTAAAGTTAGAAAAGACCTTAGATGTAGACCAGTTCAATCCTTTCATTTGGACTCCACCACCCTATGGCCTCTAAATCTGGGAGTGGACACATTTGAAAAGAAATCAGCATTTTATGGCTCATCTATTTTTTCTAAAGGAGAAAAAGTCGATAGCTTTGTAGGAAGAAATTATGCCATCACCTTTCTTTTTTTCCTTCTCACTGGGAATGAGAACAGAGAGTGAAGATGATATTGCAATTCTGATCTTTTCAACCTCATCTGAAATCATTCTCTATGATTTAGGTTTGCTTGAAATGTGAAGGATAAATTGTCTTAACTTAGTTAAAGTTGTGGGAAAGTTGATTGGACATCCTGTTGTCAAGGAAACTAATACTCTTCACTTCTCTCTCTCCATCTCTCTTTCTTTCTGAGAGAGTCTCTCTCTCTCTCTCTCTCTCTCCTCACACACACACACCAGTTAATACAGTACCCTTTAAACTCATCTGACATTTTAAAATTATTTTAAAATGCCCAATGGCTCACTACTCCAGGGAAGTGATTCCTAGAATTCAAACTCAGGCAGGACTTTTTCTAATTCTGATGAAGTCATCATCATTCTGAGTCAGTGCTGTGTCTCAGAAACAGATGGGATGGTCTCCAAGGTCAGTGCCAAGTCAGCCACAGAATGAGACTACCGGAAAGAGAGAGCTGGGATGAGAACTTTCAGAAACCAATAGAATCGCATATGATTAAGAGAAGGTAAATAGTTTAATCCCTTGAGCCTTTGTTGAGTGCCTATCATGCTTAAAAGCAAGAAGCTATGCACTAAAAAAAAAGAATGAAAGAAAGACAGTGAAGGCCAAGTTAAAAGAGATCTCAGAGACTGAGGTAGAGTTGCTTATTTTTAAATACATGACTTCCTCCCTGGCTGTCCATCAGAAGAGTGCACCTCCCTGCACTATCAGTGACAGGCTTGGCCAAGTGACTTGACCTCCCTGCACCAGCAGCAACAGGGTTGGCCAAGTGACTTGCTTGGGCCTCACAGGGGCCACAGTGTGCCTCCCTGCTGATTTTGGATTTGGTCATGTAACTTGGTTTGAGCAATAGGACATAAGGTGAGGTGATATGGCAGAAACTTAAAATGTTCTTCCAGTGTTGGGCTTGCTCTCCAGAGCCCTTGCCTTTACCACGAGAAGAATGTGCTAGGTAAGCCTGCCCTTCCAAGGAGGATGCCCCAGGTAAGCCCCTCCCCAGCAGATGCACAAGGAAATCCAGGCAACTTCGTTGCAGCTTAGACCAGCCAACTCCAGCCAGCCCTTAGGCATATGATAAGTAATAAATTGCTATTTATGTCACTGAGTTGGGGCTGTTTGTTATGCAGCAATACAAACTAATACAGAGAGCACATAGCACAACATCTTAGCTTATTACTTTCTCGGGGTCACACAGCAAGCCAAAAAGTAGGTAGAAGAACTTGTCCCAAACCATGGGTCTCCAGGGAAAGGCCACTAGCACAAAGAAGACAAGCCAATCCTGTGCAAAGATGGGCCTGGAAAAACAGACTTTGTGAATTCTTTGGACAGAAGGGCTCAAAAACCACTAGAGCCCATTAGGATGTACATTAGCAACACAGGAGACCTTTAATGTACCTAGAAATGGTTATCCCCAACCTGGAGATCTAGAAAAAGCTACCGGAAAAACCTCTTAGGGTCTGAGAATCTGCTTTGTGAAAACAGACTAAGATGGTTAGGTCTCCAGTGGAGAAAGACACAGGGAGAATCAATATGGTTCAAGTCGGTTATGTCTTGGACAGACTAAATGGTCTGGACTTGGGTTTGTTCACCAGAAGAGCATACTTGGACACACAAAAAGGGAAAATTCAGGAAAAACAAAGGCAAGGGCTGCATTACACATCCCAGCACATCCAGGAGAGTCTTGGTTTACACTGTAGTCCTGGGGTAATTATTAATAGCACTTCCTTTCACTGTCAAAAGGGAACTGGACTAGGAGATAAACGATGTGGTCTTAACTGTGGGCAGTACCCTCTACCCATAGGGTTGAAACACACAGATCCAAGGAAGATTGAGATAAGTTCATGGGGAACATCTGTCAGGGTTGTCAAAGCAAACTGGGCTGTTTGCCTTGTCCCATGGCAGCACACTCTTGGCACAGTCGGGGGAGGTGACAATAGCACCCAGCTCAGAAGGGTTGTAAAGCTTGGGACGTGGCATTCTTTTCAGGCTGGCCTGGTGTCCCCCTGGGCAGCCCCAGAGTCTTCTCTGGAAACCTCGTCTGTTTGCGTGGCACCCTCTTTGTGGGCTCTCAAAACATATAAGCCCATGAGACATTCCTATTCTTGTCATTACTTCCATGTCCATTCCACACACAAAAATCAAAATACAGCAAATAGTAGAAAAACGGAGTTTCCGTCTTACCCACACAGAGGGCCATACAACCTCCTCAGCTCCAGTTGGCTTTCCCAGAAGCCCTAAAGGAAACAAACACTGCAGTGAGAATAAGATGAAGCAAAATTCCCACTACTCAAACTTATTTAGGAAAAAAAAATTCTGAAACAGCAAGAAGAATATTACATTAATAATAAAAAATTGAAGTTATATTGCTTTCAAGTCCTTTGGAGTAATGGAATAAACAAATAGCTTTTTAAAAAATAACAGCAAGTAAAAAAGTCTTGGGCAGCTCTGCTTTAATAGACAAAAGATCATCAGTACCTAAATTATTTGTGTATAATTGCTGCTGAAATATTTGAAAATGTTTACCTTCTTACCTATACCATTTCCCTTTGAGATCTGGTTTATTTCATTATAATTATTTGGCCATGCTCCTTTTTACTGCCACTAGGTGTATAAACTTCTACTGACTCTATCCTAAATTATCATAAGTTCTGAATTATTATGATTCGTCCAAATTAAATTTTAATTAAAATCAATATATGTGAAACCAGGCTTGGTGGCTCATGTCTATAAATCCTGGTACTTTAGGAGACCAAGGTGGGAGGATTGCTGGAGGCTGGGAATTTGAGACCAGCCTGAGCAAGAGTGATACCCCATCTCTATAAAAAAAATAGAAAAATAGCCAGGTAGGAGGCTGAGGCAGGAGGATCACTTGAGCCCAGGATTTTGAGTTTACAGTGAGTTATGATCATACCACTGTACTCTACCTGAGGTGACAGAGACCCTGTCTCAAAAAAAAAAATCAATATATTTTAAACATAAGAACCTTAGCATAACTTTATATAGGACGTATTTTATATTGGGAAGGGAATGTACCTGGAAATAAATACACATGGGTGAAAGAAGGATGAGGGGGTTGGAAAGTGCTAGACCCATGCACCGTAGGGACAGAGCTATGTGCTGGGGGTGGAGCACGTGTGCAGAAGGACACGATGAGGAGGGCACCACAAGGGTAGTGGGTGGGAAAATGCTAGACCTGTTATGCGGTGGGAACGGAGTCTACCTGAAAATGCACATGTGTGAGTCAGGGTCGGGTGGGGTGTGAAACATGCTAGTTGGGGGGGTGGGAAGTGGGGAGCTGGGGGTTAGGAGAGGTAGACATGCTGAGCAGAAACACGCCCCATTCTCCTTAAATCTCCTGAATTTCACCATGTAAGCTCACTGTATACCAAGGAAAGTGTATATGAATACAAAAATAGTCACTGAAATGTCTGTAATCTAGAAAGACTTGGTGTAATATGGGGTGATGGGCTGTAAAGGAACAAATGTGGGGACCAGCCAGAGGCAAGAGCCTGGAGTCCTCCTGATGTTGACAGTTACACTGTTTTCCTCCACATGTCAATACCGAGTGAATTACTGAACCAAATACAACTGATTGTTCCCACCCCTCCCCCAAATCTGTGAAATACACTTTCTTTAAGTTTCTGACCTGGTTTGTTGTTCTATCTTGACACTTTCAAATTTCTTCACACTTGTTTCAAGAGTCTCACAGGAAGCCTCAATGAGTTAGTTTGATGGCTTAAAAGTTGTGAACTGCCCATCCCCGACAGAGATGAGAGAAGAAGACATTTTAAAATGCTGGGATGAGGGTAACAGCAACAACAAATCGTGGGAAAAGGCGATGGACAGAGAAACAGACAGAAAGGATAAAAAAGAAATTGGGAAGAGAAGAAAAAAGACAGAAATAGCTGGTGTCATTTCCTATCTAGTGCCAAGCAGCAGCCTTTCCGGGGGTGGAGAGTGGGGGGAATCCTAAGGAGATGTTGAAGAAATATTATCAAGATTAGCCCCAATTTCCTTCTTCCTGCCTTTGTTTGCTTAGTGGCTGTCCACACACAGGACCTGTCAGCTTCTGATGTGGGGTCTGGTGGCAGCGTCCCCATGAGTTAGCAGAAGAAACCAAATGGTTTCTGAGAAAAACCAATGAAAGAAAAAAAACAATCTTAGAAAATCGAATCCGGGCCTGTATCTGCAGATGCCCACTGGCCGTGTCCGCCGACATGACATTCTGGCAAACCAAAGACAACGTACTTAAAATAAAATATGCCTTCTCCCCGAAACGTTTAGCTTTGTCAACTCATGGCCACTCCTCCTGTTACCCCAGCTTAAAACTTAGACTCACATTCGACTCATTTTGCCTCAAATTCTTTTTTTTTGCAGTTTTTGGCCGGGGCTGGGTTTGAACCCGCCACCTCCAGCATATGGGGCCGGTGCCCTGCTCCTTTGAGCCACAGGTGCTGCCTTGCCTCGAATTCTTTATGCCTAATCAGTAAGAAGAGTTCTTAAACACACTGAATGGCACACTAGGAAAATAAAAACATTTTTCCTTTTGGGCCACAGTGCTTTATTAGGTCAAGATAGGTCGAGAGATGTGTGAGTTATATATGCTTCATGAGGCCCTGGGCTCAAAACTGGAATAAGTTAAATCCAACTCGCAAAGCAGTAAATGTGTTAATATCCCTTTGTCCATCTCCCTTTGCTCTCAGCACCACCCCAGGCCAAGCCCTCATCACTTACACCTGCACTTCAGCCACAGATGGAGTCTATGGCTCTGACGTGCATTGCCCCTTGCAGAGTTATCTTCCATTCTCATGCCCCTCTCCCACTCAGAAACGTCAGTTTAGGAGCAGTTCTTCGCCAGCCTGTCCAGCCTGTACATAATCCACCATCTTCCTCTCACACACTCACACTCTCAGTGCTCCCAGATCTTTGGCTCCTAGTCATTCCAGGCTACTGGGTGATCTGTGGTGTCATTCTCACGTTGGGGCTCTCACATGTGTGTTGGGCCCCACCTGGTGTATGTGTCCTTATCTCAATGTAGGATGTTCCCAGAGTGCTTCCAGCCCTGATGGATCACTATCTCCTCTGAAGGAGGACCACGGTTCCCATCTGGAGGACCACAGTTCCCATCTACAGCACCCAGTCTAGCACTGGGGTACAGCTCATTTGGAATTGAACACCATTAGTCGATGGTGAATTTGAGGGCACAAGCAACTTCTACTTCTTCCAAGCCTATTTAGGCGTTCTAGTAAATGAATGGGTGAATGAATGGATGACAGCAATCGATATGTAATGATGACTGATAAGAGGTGGATCATTTTCCTCACATAAGAATTCATACAAGCAGAGGAGGGCTCCTCACATCACAGAGAGTCCACGCCGGGTGGGGGTGACACGGATGAGAGCAACGCGTCATGGGGAAAGCCTTGCCGGGCTCAGGGTATTTTATGATAGAAGTCAGTGGGACGACTGCCCTTACCTGGCGGAAAAATGTCAAGTTTCCAATGAAAGGAGAAGGCTTGGGATGTCTGATGCCCAGCTTCTCCAGTCTTGAGAACGCTGACATGGAGTACCTGGGGAGGGACGGGGGAAGCAAATTATTAAAATGGAGAAATTAACATTTGCATTCTTGCTGTTGGTTCCTAGGAATCTGAATTATTGAGTTCTCTGGAAGTAAAAGCAGAATAATAAGTTTCCAGTTGACACATCTAAGGACTGAAAAGGTAGAGGTCCAGAGCTGAGTGAATGGCTCCTGATGGAGTGATAGGCTGGGGGCCAGGGGATCCTGAAACCTCGGAGTTGGGAGATGCCTTAGCGATGCCGTAGTCCACTGCCCCTCCCCCACCTAGAATTCCTATTAAATTGTTTTCAAAAATGTTCCTCTCCCTAGTTCAGTTTCTTGGCCCCTAAATCTATCAAGAGCAGTTGCTCAGAAGGCAAGGCAAAAAACCACCAAGGGCAAAGCTGCCTGCGCAAATCTATGTGTTTTCTTGGTCAAGACTGACACCCCTGCCACGCACACATATAATTTGTCACTCATCACATTTCATGGCCTAAATACAGAAATTCAGAAAGTAGGGATAGGGAAACACGCCCTGTAGAGGAGACCCCATCACCAGCTGCTCACAGCCTCTTTAAGTCTTTGTTTTTTCTGCCTGCGAGCATACGGGAAGTGTATTTTCTTAACCAAAAATCAGGAAGCGTGGTCCAACAGATTTTTATGCCATTTTCCAGAAGAAAGTGGCAGTCTGAGAAGTGCAGTGTGGCTGTCAAAACATTGGAATGACTAGAGTAGTTCAACAATTTATAGGAACAGAGGGATAACACAGTTAAAGTTAGAACTGGCATAGAAAAACCTGGACATATGGTTCCGATCCCTAACCAGCAGCCAATTAGGTCAAAAGTTCAGTCCATTTAAAAAAAAAATTAATGAGTTAAACTGGGTGTTTAGCAATACGCAGAGATCAGCCAAGTCACAATTTAGGGGCAAGGAAAAACAGGGAGAATATCGCTACAATCTGGCTTCCTTAGGAATCCAAAAAACACTGCTGTACGAATCTCTTGCTTATTAGAAAGATGGAATTTTGCTATATTCTTTAACTGTTCCCTTTCTCACCTGAAGTTCAATAGGGAGCACTTATAATGAGAACATTTTGGCAAATACTCAAATGTTTAGGGAAAAGACAGCACACAGTAAGTACTGGTTTGCATTATTCTGTGCCCTGGTCACAAATTTCACTTTGCAGCCTAGACTCAAGTTTAGAACTTGAGTGTCTTCAGCTGGATATTGGCCAAATATTGCCATCAGTATCTAGAGTCCTTGTGCCCAGATCTTCAGGGAGAGATCACCACCACTATATTCATGGACTTTACCCACTTTGCAATGGGTCTGTTTGTAAAGCAGCCCTAAGGGAGAGCCACGGTGGGGCGGAAGGGGAAGGCAGGTTCTCCTCCCAGCTCTCCCAAGGTCGCCATCATATGGCTGCATTATTAGGTTTGAATAAATTCCCAGAACATCACATTTGTATCCATGTTCAAGTGTAATTACAAACCACACTCAAGAGCCACGTGTGAGTGCCACAGATTAGTCACGCCAACATTCCTCTTCATTAACGTGTGTCCCAAAGGTTGACAGAACAGTTTGTAAAAGTTATTCTTTCAAGTAGACTGTGATATTATAAATTATTCCCCTACTACCTAAAGGCAAAGACCAAAAAAAGACTCATCAGCCCACTTAACGCTTTCCTTGACATACCCAAATTGGGTATCTCTGATCGTTTCTTCATCAGTTTTCGTGAATTATTTTCTAAACGTAATCTCTTGGGTAGAAAGAAATATGTAGATCTCAGACCACGTAATTACATCTTAATTTTGTAATTAGATGTCTTGATTGTCTAAAGGACAAGAAGTCTGTGCCTAATTACACATGCTAATTATTATGCAAGTCCATGCCCTAATTATGTAACTCTTCTTAGAGAAATACTGTTCGTGTGTCTCTGCACAAAATTCAGACATTTCCAAGCATATGGCACCAGCAGAAAGTGTCTTGGACACAAACTTCACTTTGCAGCCTGGACTCAAGTGTAGAACTCAAGTGCCTTCAGCTGGATATTGGCCAAATATGGCCATCAGTGTCTAGAGTCTCTGTGCTCAGATATTCAGAGAGAGAGATCACCACCACTATATTTAGGGAAAAATTGCAAAGTGGGTTCCATTCATCTCCCTTCCACATCCCTCTCTGCACCCTGGCTGCATACTCTCTGGTCCCAGGGTCCCAATGGTACCTTCTCTGACTGTCTCAATAGGTTCTTAACCCAAAACTCATGGACCCCACATGTAATGGGTTGAATTGTGTCACCCCTGAGAAAAGTAAGTTGAACTCTTAACCTCTAAGACTTTATTTAGAGTGTGACTATATTGTGTCACCACCCCTGAAAAAAGTAAGTTGAACTCTTAACCTCTAAGACTTCAGAGTGTGACCATATTGTGTCACCCCCCCCCAACAAAAGTAAGTTGAAGTCTTAACCTCCAGGACTTCAGAGTGTGACCACTGAGCCTATAGCTCAGTGGTTAGGGTGCTGGCCACATACACCAAGGCAGGCAGGTTTGAACCCAACCCAGGCCTACTAAACAACAATGACAACTGCAACAAAAATATAGCCAGGCATTGTGGCGGGCACCTGTAGTCCTAGCTACTCGGAAAGCTGAGGCAAGAGAATCACTTAAGCCCAAGAGTTTGAGGTTGCTGTGAGCTGTGATGCCACAACACTCTGCTGAGGGTGACACTGTGGGACTCTATCTCAAAAAAAAAGAAAAAAGATGAGGTCACATCAAAGTAGAAGGGACTTCTAGTCCAGTATGACTGGTGTCCTTGTAAGAAGGTGGAGGCGAAAATGCCATGTGACTGTGACAGCAGAGGCTGGAGCGATGCCACTATAAGCCAAGGTACGTCCAAGGTCATCCGCTATAAGCCAGGAAAAGGCCAGAATGGATTCTACCCTGCAGTTTTCAGAGGGAGCATAGTCTTGGGGACACCTCAGTTTCATGCTTCGAACTTCTGGAGAGGATAAACTTCTGGTGTTTTAGGTCCCCCAGTTTGTGGTTCTTAGATATGGCAGGCTTCAGAAAGTGATACACCAGGGACTCCCATGCGTGAGTTTTAGAGAGTCAATGAAAAGATCGTTTCAATTTTTTAAACAATCCTGTTACTTTAAAAGTGGTCAAAAAATTGTGAAAAAAATTTATCTTTTATGTCATTAAATCCTGTGCCATCCAAAAAGTACAGGTGGCCTGGGCTACTGCTGCGTAAAGCAGGTAATATGCAATCATCACACGATCGCCGCGTTGTGACAGTTAGAACAGCTTTCCTTTGACGGGAATTAATGCAAATGTATCCCACAATTATGATTATGCACATCTGTCATTGTTTACATTAAGGATACTCAAGTTGGAAAATGACAACGGAAAGTACGTGTGGCTTCAGATAGCATCCCTTGGTTTTATTTTCACAACTCGAGCAGTCGTTAAATGCTACATGACGTGGGTCCTGCAGTGCTGGTGGGACAAGTTCCACTGTCCGCTCTCAAAATAAATTAAACCAGACAGGTCATTTTCAAAATAAGTTTCAACTTCTAAAGGCTGAAGAGTTCCCAGTGTTTCATGTCCCTCAAGACAAATTTCCTCTCTTGGTAGATTCGGCACAGGTGCTTAGCCTCTTGTTCAGTCAAAGAAGCCACTCGGGAAAATTTGGGGGATATTTTGATGAATTATGTGCTAAGGAGATAGTCAAACTGATTGAAGTTTGGAGCAAAAGAAGAAAATGGTCAAATGATAAGCCGCCCTCTGGTATTTCGCTCACAGCGTAGCTCCAGCAGCCACAGAGGAGTGGGCTTCTCCTACCGTGTGACCTGATACAGCCAGCTCCCAGGTCTGTTCATTCATCCTCACTGTCACCATCAAAGAATTCCCGCTTACTCAGCTGCTTTGGGAAATTTCAGAGGCTGCTAATGTTTTTGAAATGGCAAAAGATTCCTTTACTTCTCCTGGATAAAAATCGTGATGCTCCAAGAGCAGGTGAAGCCCAACAGCGCCAGGTAACCCACCTGTCCTGCTCTTTGGAGAAGAGAAGCCCTTTGTCGTGGTTACCATATGCTTTCAGCATGACTGGCTCTCATAGGCTTTGCCGGCAAGTTCGTGAAAAGTTGTGCCGCACTGGAAGCTTTAAAGGCCTTAAATTGTTGCCTTTTCAAAAGATTTTGTTAAGAAATAGGAGCAGAATATGCAGTTTCCTGAAGATGCATCTTGAAGTACTTAGCAGAAATTTAGGCAAAAAGCTAGAACTGTCAGAGAGAAAACCTATTCCCTTTCTACTGCAATTCTCTCTAGATTTTTTGTCTGTGTCCCTTTATTTATTTATTTATTTTGAGGCACGGTGACACAGTCTTGCTCTGTTACCCGGGCGGAAGTATAGTGGTGTCAGCCTAGCTCACAGCAACCTTAAACTCCTGGGCTCAGCCATCCTCCCCCATCAGGCTCCCCAGTAGCTGGAACTTAGGCACCTACCACACCTAGCTAATTTTTCTATTTGCAGTAGAGACATAGTCTCACTCTTGCTCAGGCTGGTCTCAGATTCCTGAGCTCACGCCATCCTCCCACCTTGACCTTCCAGAATGATAGGATTTTAGACAAGGGCCACCACACCCAGCCTGATATCCTATGTTGACAATTAAGTATGTTTGATGTAAATAATAATAGTTTATTCTCTTTCTCTCTAATCCTTTCGTCCCACTTTTCATTTTCTTTTCATATGGCATTGACCGAGACCACTAATACAATATTAAAAAGCAGCAGTAAGAATGAGCCTCCTTCTCTTACTCCCCACTCTACAGGGGTGCAGCAAAGGTTTTAAGATTAAGTGTGAGGTTTTACTGTACATTTTTGATAAATATTCTTTATTGGGTTGACATTTTCTTTTATTCCTAGTTGGCTTGGAAACGTTTTCTTGATTAATCCTGCTGTGGGTTTGTCTATTTTATTATTATTTTCAAATCACCAACTTTTTCTTCTGTTGATCATTTCTAATTTTTCGTTGTTTTCTGTTTCATTAATTTATGTTCATATTTGGACTGTGTTCTTCCTTCTATTTTGAGTTTACTCTTTGTTCTTTGTTGTTGTTTTCTTTCTGCTTCTTAAGTTAATGGCTTGGCTCACTTATTTTCTTTTCTTTTCTTTTTTTTTTTTTTT
>NW_003852444.1:4957458-5023722 GCF_000181295.1 Otolemur garnettii
GGCATCACAGCTCACAGCAACCTCCAACTCCTGGGCTCAAGCGAGTCTCCTGCCTCAGCCTCCCAAGTAGCTGGGACCACAGGCCCCCGCCACAACGCCCGGCCATTTTTTGGTTGCAGCCGTCATTGTTGTTTGGTGGGCCCGGGCTGGGGATTCGTACCTGCCACCTTAGGTGTATGTGGCTGGCACCTTAGCCGCTTGAGCCACAAGCGCTGAGCCAGCTCACTTATTTTCAATGAATGCATTTAAAGCTATAAATCTTCCTCTGAGCACTCCTTTAACTATATCACACACAATTTGAAACATAGTATTTTCTTGGTCCAATAGTTGCATTTTAATAGGAAATTTCTGAGCATACATGTGTTCTAATAGGCACACAAACAAACCTCAGAAGGACTGATATTTTGGAGTTGCAAGACCTTACATAGAAGATTTAATGAGTAACAGTCACTATGATTTGGCATTAAAGGTCCAGAAAGGTGACTGTTTATTACCTTTACTCCTTTGGAAAAAGAAGGAAAACAGAGGACTACTGAGTAAATACATAACTATCTGGCTGATGTGAAGTTCTTTCCCCCAAGAATTTAAGTACCATAAAGCCATAGTCATTGTAGTCATTATCCAGACAACAACTTTGTCAAAACACAAGAAAAATACATTATGCATTTATGCAGACAGAAAGAGTCATATAATCATTACTATTATTATAATTTATAATAGTTTTTAATGTTTCCTATGTGCCAGGCCCCATGCTAAGTGCTTTATACACACTGTCTTATAGAAACCTTCTACTAATGCATAAAGGTAGAATATTATTCTCCTATTACTGATTCGGAAATTAAAGCTTGGAGAGCAGACATAGTGTACCCAAGGTGACAGCGCTGCAAAGTAATTCAGTGAGAGTTGAAACCAGGTCAGCGCATTTCAGACAGGCTATTCACTAACTCTCCTAACCTGTTCCTTCCTGCACTCTAGGCCAGGACTTTGTGGATAAACCACCACCTGAGAACATGCAGAGAATATCCTGAGAACACAGGCAGGTTGCTTAGAAACCAAAGGTGTAATAATAACAGATCGTAATGAACTGATGATCATGGTGAGAGAAACAGGGAAAGGGAGGGAGTCCTCACCCATCTAAAGCCGATCCCTTGCTTATCTCTTATCATGATCCTCAATTATTCTTTCTTTGGGGGGCATCGATTTCTCTCTTTCTGCTGGATGATTCCTATCAGCACAGAAATATATTCCAGTGTCTTCCATTTTAAAAGGAAAAAAACCAAACTCTTTTGATTCCATCCATTGCCTTCTTCTCTCCTTCCCAGTAAGACTCTTTGAAGGCATTATTTAGACTTGTTCTCTCCCCTTCGCACCCATTCCAACTAAGCTTCTGTACCTGTAGCTTCACTGGGACTGCCCTTGATTTTGACCTTGTTAAGCAATGATTTCTTGCCAGTCTTTTAACTTGACCTTACAGCAGCATGTGGATGTAAATGAGCACTTCCTTCTTCCCCCAAACACTCCTTTCTCTCTGTTTCCTACTAAGGAATCACTCCCGTGTGTCTCTGCTGTTTACTTATTTTCTATTTGTCCTATCACTATAAATATCATCTGTGAGTCAATAATTCTACATTTTATTTTATTTTATGAGACAGAGTCTCACTTTGTCACCCTTGGTAGAGTGCCGTGGCATCACAGCTCACAGCAACCTCTAGCTCTTGGGCTTAGTTGATTCTCTTGCCTCAGCCTCCCAAGTAGCTGTGCCTACAGGTGCCCACCACAAAGCCCAGCTATTTTTTGTTGTAGTTTTGGTTGGGGCCAGGTTTGAACCTGCCACCCTTGGTATATGGGGCTGGCGCCCTACTCACTGAGCCATACGTGCCACCTCAATAATTCTACATTTTTATCTCCAGCTATATTCTCTCCACTGAGCTCCAGTCCTCGTTACCCAACTTCCAAATTATTTACCCCCTTTGAATGTCTATTAGGCATTTTAGACTTAACATGTCTAATCTGATTTCAATTTTCCCTCTAAATTGTTTGCCCCTTAATCATCTCTGGGCCATCATTGCAACCACAGTCCACCAACTACTCAAGCCAAAAACATGACTGCCCCCCCCATGTGATGATAGGAAGGAGCGATTGGAGTGAGAGGTCTTAAACCAGGGAGGCAAAGAGCAGACACTGCCTCAGAGCCTCCCGGAGGAGCCAGCCCGGTCAACACCTTGACTTTAGATGAGCAAGATTGATACATGGACAAATTGATCAATCAAGTGATAATTGCAATGATCAAAACACATCAAGGAGATTTGAGTCCATGAGTTCATAAAGATCCCAAATTATTGCATGTCACCAGCGTGAGATATTCAACTGATGATATCATGTTTGATGCTTCCACCACGTGAAGGCCTATTCAAAAGCAAATAGATTTTAAAACTCATTAATTGAATTGTTTGTCATTAGAATTGTTTCAAATGTATAATAGGTACCTTACATAAAAGATCAATATAGTGAATCTGGTTAGAATTGAAGAATTTTTTATAATTCAACTAATCTTTTCCAACTGTATTAGTTTCCTGTTGCTGCTGTAACAACCACAAACTTGCTGGTTTGAAACAACCCAACTTTGGTATCTCCACAGTTCTGGAAGCCAGAAGTTCACAGTCAGTCTCACTGATCTGATATTGAAGGTCAGCAGGGTTGGCCCCTTCTGAGGGCTCTGGCAGAGTGTCCATTCCTTTTCTCCTTGGCTGTGGCCACAGTATTCAAACGTCTGCATTCAGCCATCACACTACATTCTGACATTGCCACTACTGCTGCATTTCTTTGATAAGGACCCTCACAATTATGTGTGGGACCTACTCAAATAATCTAGCATACTCTCCCTTTCTCAAGATCCCTAATTTAATCACCTCTTCGAAATCACTTTTGGCATATGAGATAAGATTCACAAGCCCAGGTGCCCTCAAAAATGCCCATCTCAGTCCAAGAAAATCCAGCCTGGCCTCTCCCAGGATCCTGGGATAGTGGCTTGCCCCTTAGTCCCTGTGAGAATTAAAGGACAAGAATGATGGTGACACAGCAAGCCCTGGGGTTACAACATGACATCCAACCTGGGTCTCTACTGTAAAAACAGACAAAGCAATTGAATTATGTCATGAAGCCATCAAAGTGGCTGGTATGGAAGAAACATTTCTGGGGTGTTTTTTGTTTGTTTGACGTATTGGTTACTTGCCTGAATATGCACACAGCATAAAACCTTCTCCCAAAACTCTTTTCTAGGACTGAGAGAAAAATGAAGAGTAATGGCTTAGTTAAGTGTATAAATAAAAATCTATTTAAATATTGTATAAGCTTATATGTTTATATATTTTTCAGTGTAATAAGCTGCCTCTTGTATCTAGATTTGAATTCCTTCTGGGTCACAGGGTAGTGAGCCCAGAGGAGTATCCCACAGAACCACAAGGACAGCCCCTGGCTGGTCTTGCTCTTCAGCCCTGGAGCAGGACATTCACACCCATGAACTTGTCTCTCACGTTCCCAGTGCTGAGCTCTGTCGCCTGCCCACAATAATGCCGGGTCAGCAATCACAGGTAGGTCTTTCGTTCTAGAGACACAAGTCACCCCCGTTACATTTCACAGAGGTAGAAAAATAACTCTGTCACCCCCAGCTCAACAGGAACATTGCCACAAGACATTTGAAAGGACTCTCGCACCCGTAGAACAAGGAAGGGTTGAAGCCACAACCCTGAGTTCATTCCTATCTCTCTGCCAATTAGTAGACTGGGCCTAACTGATAATTGTGCTCTCAAGGTAATAGTTTGTTTAAGTAATTGATGATGTTGTCCTCATCGGGGCATCTTAGCACATCAAAAGATGTTGAGAAAGCCAAAATTCAACTAGAGTCTGAATTAATCACTTTGTCAAGCACAACAAAGGCTCTCTTGCTTTGCTAATAATCCCAGATGAGGCAGCAACTCTCAGTTAAATAAGAAAACTGTGGTGCCTTTAATTAATGTTTCAAAGAGCTCAGGCTCCCTTTTTCACTTGCTTTATTTTATGAAAATGGGGAGAAATACAAGCAGAGCAGGTATCTTTCAAATTTCTCAAATTTAGGAAGGGTACGTCCTGGCTCCACTGCAGTTCATAGAAAAGGAGCTGAGAGCTTTAGTTGACCACAGATCAGCATGTTGTTGCCTGGGTCAGAGGAAATTAGACCCAGTATGTGGCTCCAAGTGCTACCCTGTGGCCTTAGCACTTCCCCCTGCCTCAGACTCTTCCCTCTCCCCGCAACGCCGCTGAGTCAGCCTTTCTGGGCAGCAGCTCAGAAGCCACAGCCCTCCACCCTGCCTCTCCCTGGCTGACTTTCTGATCCCAAACTGACCTTCATAAAGCCTTCCTCGCTAGGCAGCTCAATCATCCTCTTGATCTCCTCCCTCACCTCTACCTCTACCTCCCAGAGCCACAGGCCAACCCTCCTGTGCCCCTTGCCTGGCATCTGGTCACACTGAAGGCTCCTATGCAAGACGGCCCAGCCAAGTCAGAGCCCTAGGTCCTGCGTGTCCAGGTGGGAGGTTGGGTGCACCGCCGTGTTCGTCAGGCCCCAGCAGCACAGCCACCCTTAAAAGGACATTCACACATGTCCTAGTTCTTTTTCTGTTGCTAATAACAGGATGCCCCAAACCGGATAATTCACAAAGAAAAGGAATTTATTTCTTCCTGTTACGGAGGCTGAGAAGCCCAAGGTCTACAGGCTGCTTCTGGTAAAGAGCCTTCTTGGTGGTGGGGACTCTCCGAGGAGGCCATTCCTGCGGGAATGACCCATGACCCAGTTTTGGAGGGGACAAACTTTCAAACCACAGTAGCATCCCAAGGCTGCTTAGGAGCAAATCAGCAGGACAGAGAGGGGCCACAGCCACTTAATTCAGCTCAGTGGCACTTACAGAGTGTGGACACCGTATAAAGGATGCCTGGGTAATATCCACCCAGCCCCAGAGAGCTTGTCCTGAGAAAACAAATGAGGCAACCAAGGGTCTTACCTGGACTTAGGGGAGCCGTATAACTAACCACCTTCCACGTACTTTTCATCTTGCCTAATAACTCCCCGTGGCTTCAAGTCCACCACCAGGTAGAAACCTCAGTGCCATCTTTGACTCTTTCTCTTGATGCTCATCTGCAATCAGTCACCAAATATGGTCAATTCTGCCTTCAAAATTTCTCGAGTGAGTTCTTCACCTTCACTCCCAGCTGACAGTGCCCTGTTTGAGGCCATCCTCATCTCTCCCTGGGGCAGGGACCCTTCAGTGGAGTCCTGAACTGGCCTCCCAGTCTCCAGTTTCTTCCCCTCCTCCATCAATCAGCCCTTCACACTAGGCCAGAAGACTCTTGCTAATGTGCAGATCTGACCAGGTCGCAATCATTCACAATTCTCTGCTGGCTCCTTATCACTTTCAGACAAAAATTAACTTACTTTATTTGGCACCTGGGGCCTTTGATGACATGAGTCCTAGCCACACTGTAAATGGTCTCTGTCTCCCTTTAGGCTCTGACAATCTTGCCTGACTTGTCTGTTCCTGGTGCTGCCATGTTGTTTCACCCTTCCCAGTTTTTGCCTGGGCTCATTGCCAGGCCAGAACTCAGGTGAGGCAAATGAGGCATTTAGGACAAAAAGTTTAAGGAAGCCATCATTCTCAGAGCTGTGAACATGCCAGCCCTGCTCTTGCATGACCCTGAAAACAGGGACTTCCTTAAATTTTGCACCCCAGGTGCCTGCTTCCCTTGTCCTGGTCCCCACCCACTCTTCTCTCCTTTGGCGTGGCCTCCCTCTTTCTCCATCTGGTGAATCCTGGTGAGTCTTCAGCTCTCAGCTTAAGGGCTACCTCCTCTAAGAGCCCACTTAGACGGTCCTGGGCACACAGAAACATTTCCCTTGGCCACTGAAGGAGTCCCATCAATTCCCTACTGAGGATTGGCAACAGGAGCCAGCGGGGAGAACACGCTGCATTGTTTGCAGGAATATAATCCTGCCTAAGATCATTATTTACTGTACCCGGTTCTGTTTCCATCATCTTTGGGCTTAATCATTTGCAGCTAATCCTTTGTTTTTATGAAGTCCTTAAAGAACCCTTGAGACATTGTGGTAAAGAGGGACATCTGCCTTGGGTGAACCCCGACGGACAATGACGTTAGAGCCCAGAGAGGGCAGCCTGAGCTGCAGCCGGCCTCTGTGTCCTGCATGATAAAAGGGAGCAAGAGAGGGAGCGGTTGGAGCATGTTTCCCGTGGCCGGGAGCTATTCTAAGTACTGCCCACAGATGAACTCAGTTGGTCCTCTGCACACTCTGCGGGGGGATGTCCTGTTATTATCATTTTCGTTTGTAGCTGGGAAAACTGAGACACAGAAAGGTTAAGTAACTGGCCCAAGGTCACACAGCTAGTAAGTAGCCAGGCTAAGATTTGAACTCAGGCTGTCTGGCTCTGGAGTCTGTACTCTTTAGTACTGGGTGTTACTGTCTCTTATTTTACATTTGCAGAGCAGCAAATTGCCTAAACTCCAACCTGTCCATAAGGCATGTGGGAAACTCTATTTTATTCATTTCTGTGGGTTAAGGATTCTAAGGCCCCTGTAAAAAAGGGAGGGTTCAAATCAATTGATCAGATTAGCCACTAAGTTAGCAGGGCTCCAAGACTTAAAACCAGGGCAGGTAAATAAATATGAAGACCTGGCCTGTGCAGAGCACACAAGTTTCTCTGACTGATTAAATTTAAGTATCTCTGTGTAGCCAAGGTAGGTATACGGAGCTCTGGGTACTTGCCGCGAACGTGTAAAAGATTCTAAGTCCTTTCATATCTAGCCAAGCAGGTATTCAGAAAACAGTTGCCAGTTGGATTTGAGGTTATATCTTCATAAACCCAGCCAATATTTCTGTTTTTCTTTTTCTTTCTTTTTTTTTTTTTTAGAGACAGGGTCTCACTTTGTTGCCCTCAGTACAGTGCTGTGGCACTACAGCTCACAGCAACCTCCAGCTCTTGGGCTTAGGCGATTTTCTTGCCTCAGTCTCCCGAGTAGCTGGGACTATAGGTGCCCACCACAACATCCGGCTATTTTTTGTTGCAGTTTGGCCGGGACCGGGTTTGAACCTGTCTGCCACCCTTGGTATATGGGGCTGGCACCCTACTCACTGAGCCACAGGTGCCGCCCTATTTCTGTTTTTCTACTGCACTGTGACCCACTGGAAAAGGCCTGGGAAACCCCATTCAGACTCTCAGCTTGACAGATAGCTAAAGAGGTTGGGCGATTCAAAGCAACAAAAGAATATTACGAGTGTTTCAAAACATATTTATAATTCCACGGCACCACATTTGTTACTGTAATCCCCAGATCTTTGCCTTGACCTAATTCTTGGCAAGTTTACTCATTGGACTTTGATCAACTCTTAGATACAATGATCAACTGTGGGTCCAACTGGAAATTGTATAAAACAAAGGTCAAAAGGTGATAGTTCCAGTCTGAGGTCCCTGAGTTTCAATACTCGGGAATGTGGTTGGTTCTGGCTCTCACCCCTCCAAGCTCTGGATCAGAAACACTGGCTTAGGCCCCAGAGCCCTTCTGCCTCTTCCCCAGGGCCCACTCTGCTGGATTGGGCCCTTGCCTGGCCTGCATCTTGTAATCTCATCATTATAACAGTCCCTCGTCGTAGTCTTGGCCGATCCTCGCCATTTCTACCCCTTTGCCTGTATTAGTGACTCTCTGCTGTGCAGCAAATCCCTCCCAAGCCTAAGTGACTTAAAGCAACAGACATTTGTCATCTCGCATTTCTAGGGGTCAGGACTCTGGGACCAGATTAACCAGGTGGTTTTGGCTCAGGGTCTTCCAGAAAGTTACAGTCAAGCTGGAGAACCTCTCCCACATGGGCTCACGTAGCTGTGGGCAGGCACTGCCGTGCGGGCCTTTCCCCTCAAACAGCGACCTGAGAGACAGCGTCCAGGATGGAAGCCTCAGTCATTAATGACCTGACCTTGGAAGTGACACGCTGTCACCTCTACTGTATTCTGTTGGTCACACCGACTGCCCCTGGTACAATGGGAGCCAGAACAAGGCAGGGGTGTGAATATCAGGGCGGGGACATTTGGAGCCATCTTGGAGGCTGGCTACCTATGCCCTGGTATGAACAAACTTCACCTTTTATATTTCAAGCTGTTTACTAAGCCTCATAACATCTGTAATCTATGTCCTCTGATGAGATACTGAAACAAAATGTTGATCTTCCATCCTTCATCCCGTAAAGATAGAGATAGTGCCTACCTCTGTGTCAGGTACTGTCCCAGATGCCATGTGTACATCCCTGGGAGAATAGATAAGATCTGATTTGCTTTCATTAGAAAAGGAAAATAGGGAAACTCATACTGGGCTGGATGAAAGTGGATTTCAAGACTTCAGAAGACTGTGGTTAACAGTCACTAACATTTACTAAGCACTTGCTATGGGCCAGGAATGCTACTGACTTATAAAACAAAATTTATAAACATGTGCCCTGTAATCTCCACCAATATCTTTGTTCTATCCATTATACAAAAAGGAAAACTGAGGCTTAGAGACTGGCCCTGGCCTGCTCTGCTGAGTGAAAGGGCTGGGCCTCCAGCCAGGCCACTGGCTCATCTGCCCTGACTCGGTGAGAACAAAGAAGGTAAAGAAGCTGGGCTGGCTGGGCACGGTGGCTCACGCCTGTAATTCTAACTCTGTAGGAGGCTGAGGCCGAAGGATTACTTGAGCTAGGAGTTCAAGACCAACCTGAGCAAGAAACTAAACATAGAATAACTAGCTGGGCATTGTGGTGGGCACCTGCCCTCCCAGCTACTCTGGAGGCTGAGCCAAAAGGATCACTTTAGCCTGAGAGTCTGAGGTTGCTGTGAGCTATGACAGCACAGCACTCTAGCCTAGGTGACAGAATGAGACTCCATCTCAAATAATAATAATAATAATAGTAGTAGAATAAAAGAGACTGGGCTACTTCCTAGGGCCACTCTACCAATAGGGGGCTTAACACAATAGAAATGTATTCTCTCACAATTCTGGAGGCCAGAAGTCTGAAATCAACATGTCAGCAGGGATGTGCTCCCTCCAAGGACAGCAAGGACCCTAAAGGACTCCTTCCTCCATCATCCTGGCTCCCGGTAGCGGCCAACAGACCGGTGTCCATAGCCCACTGCTGTGCCACTCCAGTCCCCGCCCCATCACGCGTGTTCCCACTGTCTGACTGCGTCCTCACACCGTCTTCCTTCCCTACATCTCTGTGCCCAACTTTCCCTCTTCGTGAGAGGACACCAGTCACTGGACACTCATCTGGTCCAGCCTCATCTGTACTCAATTGCACCTGCAAAGACCCTATTTTCAAATAAGTTCACATTCTTAGGTTCTGGAAGACATGAATTTGGGGAGGACACCATTCAACTCAGTACAAAGACACGAGACCTGGCAGCATCCCCTGGAAAAGACCCAAAGAGAATAACCCACATGTGTGGATCAGCAGCAAGGGGCCTGACCACCCTAAGGACACGAGGGTATCAGACGGAGAGAAACCAGCCCTAATGAAAGAAGATACTAATTCAAAAACATTTATTTCCCGGCTCACTCTGAATGTTGTGCTTTGTTTTCATGCTTTGTTTTGCTACTTATTGTTACTGCACTATTCTGTTTTAGTCGGCACATCCTTTTTATGGGATAAAAAAGAAAGTGAAATTCTGTGGCTGCTCCTGGACTGAAGGGGTGCCACCCTGCTCAGATTTCTCAGCGACTTCCCAGAGGAGACCATGTAAGTGTGCACGACAAGGAGGAACGTGGAAGAGCGACAAGGGTCTCTTATCTTTGAAAACCCAAGTGAAAATCACAGTGTGGAATGGGCCCCATGACACAGAGACGCACTCTTTCTCCTAACAGCCTCTAGACAGTCCAAGGAGAGGTTTCCAGAAGGGCAGCAGATAAACAGTTTTTCTCTTACCAACCCAGGAGGGCTCTAGCGCCCATGAGAATATTTAAAACAATCTGGAGCTATTTATGTTTTCAGCCATAGCCCTTTCTTGGCATAACAACATCTGTAAATTTACTGCCCAGAGCAGAACAATGAATTTGTCCTAAGCAATACAGCTCACAGTCTGTGGGGGTGTCCCCTGGTTGTTGTATTTCAGGGCATGGTGAACGCAACTGTGCTTTCCGCACTCGGGTTTCTTTTGTTCTTCTGGACATCAAACATGCCTTCCCTCTGTTTTGCTTTTCCAGACTGGAGTTGAAATCCTACGACGCCTCCCCATCCCGTCCCCTGGATCAATTATCTGCTCTTCCTAAAGCATCCCCTACCTGCGTCACCAGGCAGTCCCTCACTTCCACTTGGCTAGAAATTCCTAGGTATGTCCCAGGATCAGTATAGGCTCAACCTGAGCCTCTCTACTAAGTGCTGGACCCTGCTTCAGCACCCTTGGTGTTAGGTCACCAGTCCATAGCTAAGACCCATTATGACCTGCCATGTCAGTGTCTCAGCTGGCAAATTCTCCATCATTCTTTTCATCCACAATAAAAATCCAAATGTTGGCCACATGTGGTGGCTCATGCCTGTAATCTCAGCTACTCAGGAGGCTGCAGCAGGACCGCTTGAGTCCAGGCATCCAAGTCTACAGTGAGCTAGGATGGTGCCACTGCACTCCAGCCTGGGAATGGAGAAAGACCCTGTGTCTTGGGGAAAAAAATCCAAGTGTCTATTAGCTCTAAGTTTCTTGTTTATTTTTAGTTATGGTTTTATTTTTGTCTCGTTGCTCATGACCACTTTCAGAATCCAGACGTTATCTTAGAGCACGTGGTAGATTAAATCATTGCTCCCGATTCTTCATGCTAGGCCTGGATCAAAATTCTGTATCAATGCCCTTTGCTACATGGCTTTGCCGTCCCTCCTGTGCAATGCATACTCTTCTCCCTCATGTCATTGAAGTTCAGCTTGGGCATATGGCTTACTCAGCCAATGGGAGGTGGGCAGAAGTGGCCTTAAGCCGTTTGTAGGATGAGGCTTCCAGAGACATTGCTGTTTCATTTTGCATTTTCTGTACTCCAAATCCCCCTCAGCCTATTCCCCATTAAACACATGTGGAGCAGATCTGAACTGTACCCTCACCCTGAACCCACAGATCACTATGAGAAAAATCACTGTGTGTTTGGGGTAGTTTGTTACACAGCATCATTGCAGAAAAATCTGATGAACACAGTTCAATGCATTTTGCTTCTCCAGAACTTTATATCTGCATCTATAAAATGAGGTCATTGGATTATAATCGATGATACTCAATCTTTTTTCTACCTCTACACAACTGATGACATATATTCAACATTATTCATATATTCATCATCATTCAGTTGACATATATTCAACATTAACAGAGTCAAATATAGCAGAACCTCCATACTTGACCACCTCCTTCAGTTGACCTAATTTTCATAGACTGGACATGCACCATATGTACCTACCAGTACAGCAGGCCTAGTGCCTTATGTTGACCACCTCTGTAAGTCGACCAGTTTGTTACCATCCCTTGACTGGCCAACTTACAGAGGTTCTACAGTATTACAAAGCACAAAGTAAGAGAAGAAGTGGAAACTAGGCAGCAGGGACATGCTGGTAGCCTTGGAGAAGGTTGTTTCAGTGGACAATTAAGCAGAAACCCCATTGCAGTGCTGAGGGCAAACAGGAGGGGAGAAAGTGAACAAATGTGGGGTCTTCTTGGAAACCACTCGGCTGAGAGGGCAGGATGAGTGTGGCGATTAGTGATTAGTGGGTTAACTGGTTAGTTGATGGGCTAGTTGGCTGACTGGCTTATTTCTTTTATAATGGGAAAGAATCAAAAGTACAAAGAAACATTTGCGGTGAGGTCAGTGAAGGTGATGAGAGTGAGGGCTTAGATGCGAATGAACAGGAAACAAAGTGTCTGGTGTGTGAGAGAGAGTAGAGGAAGGCTTAGCAGGAGTTATTTACTGATTTGCTATGCATCATTTACACTTCAAGTTCTCAAGCCCAAGGGCAAGGCAAGTGTCAACCGAAGAAACGAAGACCAAGTGAAAAATAAGATTGTGCTCTTACTGTTCAAATCTGAGGAATAATACAAACTTTTTTGCCACGGGAACATTTGAAAAATTTCTGGAAACCCAATTGAGTTTAAAGCTTGATTTATGGAGCACTTTTCAAGAAATGGATTTTCTTTAATTTTTAAACACCTACGACTAAGCGGTAAACAGTTGACATCAGTAGCCTAATAGCAACATATGTTAGTGCAAGGTGTGCCGTTCGCAAAGCACTCGTGTCCCTTTCAGGGGACAGGGAAAAGAAGGCAATCTCCACTTTATAAAAAAGTGGTAAGGGCTTGGCGCCTGTAGCTCGGCAGCTAGGGCACCGCCACATACCTACACTGGAGCTGTTGGGCCTGCCGAACAACAATGACAACTACAACCAAAAAATAGCCAGGCATTGTGGCGGGACCTGTAGTCCCAGCTACTTGGGAGGCTGAGACAAGAGAATCACTTATGCCCAAGAGTTTGAGGTTGCTGTGAGCTGTGACTCACGGCGCTCTACCGAAGGTGACATAGTGAGACTCTGTCTCAAAAAAAAAAGTGGTAAGGCTCAGAGAGCAGCTGACGTCTCTGACCTTCAGGAAAGAGAAGCCCATGGTCGGCTTTTCCACTGCCTTCCTTCCCCACCACTCCCAGACCCGCTGCATTCTGGTGTCTGCCTCACCACACCATTAGTAACTATTTTCAACATCCCCTAAAATTCTCTCGTAGCTAAATCTAGTAGGCATTTTTAAAACCTCATCTTACTTGTTCAGGGTCAAAGCTACCTAGTGGTATAAGCCCAGGATCATTCACAATGAGACCCCTCCTCACTTTTGACTCCAGGGCACTCCAGGGGACTTTGGGAGCAATCAGAATGATGTTTAATAAGCTATTGAATGAAAACCGCAGTCTCACTGCCCACTGTCTACACAACAGCTGAGTCCAGGCCTGCTGTTACGGAGTGACTCTCGGAGCTGACATGTGTTGGACACTCACCGTGCCAGGTCCAGCTCCAGGTCTGCTCCCTGTCCTTTCTCAGGTCATCCGCCCCACATGCTGTGAGATGGTGCTATCATCGTCCCTATTTCACTCACAGGGAAACTGAGGCATGGAGACCTGACCTTGCTTAAGGTCACCAGGCCAGTCCAGAATTTGAACCCAGGGCATCTGATTCCTCAGCCTGACCTTTGGGTCATTATAGAAGCTCGGAAGGTGGTCGGGAGGGGAGCATTCCTAGTGGGCTTTTCGGGGCAGAGCTGATGCTCTGGTGAGCTGCCAATGTGCCTGAGTGTGGTTTATTTCCCTGAATGGTTGAGCTGTCACCTTCGTCCTCTAATTTTGAGTAGAAATCCTTTCCCTCATAAACAGTGCAGAGATGAACTTCAACCTGCAGCCTAGTTTAGCCTGAAGTATGAAGACAAAATCTTTAATTAAGATCCAAAGTTCAATTCAATGAAATTTTGTCAGATAACAAGTGGGGGTGGTAGCTGCTTGCAGGGGTATACGGCCAGAAAGGGGCGGAGATTTTCCATGATAATGTTCACAGCAGCAAAGAACAACGAACATGTCTTCAGTATCTACATATGCCAAACACATGCCTGATGAAATCCTATAGATCATCTCTTACAATTCAATTTGGTTTGATAAATAATAGAGTGCCTATTACCTGAACGAGATGTGAGTGCTCCAGGCACCATGCTAGGCATTCAGCTAAAGCTGAGTAAGAACCAACCCTGCCCTTGGGGAGCCAGGGAAGTGATAAGAGAGAGAAGGTACCAGGTGTAGGTGGCAAGAGCCCAAGGATAAAGGTGCAGCTCCTAGAGCACCTCAGAGCTGAGTGCCAGGTGAGAAGGGGGTGAGCTGAGCCTGTGCAGGGGCAGGACCCGTGCAGGGAGCACCCTGTGAGCCAGGCCAGGAAGACCTCCTTCCCCAGGGAAGCAGCAGAGAGGAAGTTTATCCACAGGAGTGGGACCTTTGGGTCAGTTATCTTGGCAGCAGTTACAGGACAAATTTGAGGAGCACAAAACAGGAGGCAGAGAGGCCAGCTGGGAGGCTATGTCCACCCTGAGGATGCTTGTGAAGTCCTCAGCTGTGGCAGTAGAGAGCAGAGAGAGAGAGAGGAAGGGACAATTTAAGGAACACGTAAGAGACAAGACCAGGCACACCGGTCAGTTGGCGGACAGGAGATCCTCAGAGGTCTGGCCCACGTGGCAAGGCAGAAAACGAGCTGTGTGCAGAGAGGCAGGTGCTGTGGACCCTCTCGCCAGTGGGGAAACAAGCCCAGAGTTGCCCAGGGGGTAAGTGTGCGTCCCTGAACTGTAAAGGCCTGGCTGATTTCCATAAAGCCACGTTTCTCCTGAGACCTTCCCAGTGACCTCCTCCCTTGCGTTATGAGGTGATGCTGCCAATTTGGGCGGCTCTTCGTGTATAGATAGACTTAAAAACCCCTAAGTGTACACTGTCTACACTCCCTTCTCCATGCTTTACGGTCTGGGGTCCCCAAATGCCTACTGATTTGTGAAGGTGGGAAGAGGGTCCTTGAGGTATTTTCAACATTTCAAGGAGTCTAATGTAAACTGTGTATTTATGGACAATAAGATGGTGGTGCAGGGTAACTAAAATGTCAAATTTCTTTACTTTGGAGTAGAATTATAACTTGCTGGTTATCTCATCGATCAGCCATTCTCATTGGCAAGGCTTCCCAATCAGCGTGTCTTTGAATAATTAAAATGGAAAAATAAATCAATCATGACTTAAATATACATTGTTGTTGGAACAAGAGACCATGGGGCCTATGGGGACAATAACATAAACAGTGGGCTTTGGGGAAGAGTTCAGATCTCATCACTGTAAGCTGTGGGGACTTGTGCTCAACAGAACAGTGCACACTGGGACGCCCCACCCATCCCCCAAGGGCTCTGCACCCCCAAGCACCACATCTTCTAGATGGCTGGGCCTGCATTCCATCCCATCCCCCTCTTTTGCAATCTTGCTTTTGATTTCAAATGTGACAGTTACTTTATCTGTCTGAACTCAATGTTATACATGTAGCTCATCCATGAGGGAGAACCAGCGTATAGCCCAGAAAAGCTTCCACATTCAATGGGTGCACAAACTAAGAAGTCATTTCTTTATTTCAATAAAGAGTGCCACATGCAAGGCATCCTTCCAGGTGCCGAAAGCATAGTATTACCGGTGTGCAAGTCAGAAGGAGACCGATCCTCCCCGCCCTTGCACACATAGCTGAATGTGGGGACATAGCATACGCGTTATAACAGTGTCACCATCTCAGCTACCAGAGGGGTAACATGGTCCTTAACATTATGGAGCAGCTACCATGTATGAGGCACTCACTGGCCCTGCCCTCAGGAGTGTATTGTCAGGTCAGGAAGTTAGGACACATGCATAAGCAATAAAATAACATGGGAAGTGCCAGGATAGCCACAGAGACGGGAAGAGGGCCCACAGGGAGCAGCAGCTCATCAAGGGATGGCCAGGTTGAGGGGACCTGCGTGGAGGGTGACATTTGGACAGGATTTTGAAGGGTGGGTAGGATTCAGGCAGCAGGGATGGTACGGTGTGTTGTGGAGGGACACGGATGCTGTGCGCAGGTGGGAAGGGAATTTGTGGGAGGATCAGGGCTCCTTTCCCATCAGACCTGGAGACAGTTCCTAGTTTTGGAGCATGGCGCTGGCTCTCTCCAGGGCGTCCATGTGCAGTACATACAAACAGGACCTTGGTGGAAGCCACTGTTTGCAGAGGTTGGCTTGGCTTTCAGACCATCTCTGACACCATTTTTCTAGGTATAGTTGAGGGCAAAAAAAATGGTCTCTCCTCTTTGGGGGACTGTGCTGAGCAGTGGACAGTCTGGTGAGGCAACACTTAAAGAGGCATGAGTTCTCGAGGACATGTGGGAGGTTTAAGAAAGCTCCACCATGGGGCTCAGCGCCCCACTCTGCTCTGAGGGCCGGGGAGGAAGGCAGCAGGGAGCCCCGGGTTTCCTGGAAACTCCCTGATGGGCCCTCGCTGCCTGCCTACCCCGCCCAGCAGGAAGTGGTTCTGTCTACTTCTGATAACCCAGGAAGAAGATGGCTCTGAATAATTGAAATATCAATCAACAACAGCGTGACCATCTGTGGCCCATCCCCTTCTCCCCCAAGTCCCGTCCCTATATCCAGATGCACATTATTCCTGCAATAGAAACAAGTCCCTATGAGGCTACTGAGGTTCCTAAGGATGGGGCACTTACCTTCAGTGGCAAACCCTGGCCTATTAGCTTAGTTGTTATTACGGTGTCCAGGGGCAGGGTAGGATTTATTCAATAGCTTTATTTCTGGGAGAGCCACTTCCTCCCAGGAAAAGTGGCGCCAAGTGTGTATGCAAGCAGCTCCGAGCTACACAAATAGAAATCTGATGGATTTCTTTGTTTAGACAACAATTGAGATTCTTCTCTCATTCCACCCAAAAAATAGAGGCTACCGGAAGCCTGAATGCTTTACCAGATAAGAGAAGATATGACAATCAGTACTAAGACTCTTGCTATTGTTCTTTTTAAAAAACAGAAACCAACGCCTGTGCCAGTGAGCGTGGCCCTTCAGCTCAGTCCCCAGGCTTCTAGAACCGGCTCAGACATCTTTCGAGAAAACAACAACTCCGAGTCTGATTGTTTGATAATCACATTTTGTTTCAGATTGCAAATAATATTACCCATTTTAATCACCTATTTGCCACAATTTAGGCTGTTTCTTAAAAAATTAATCTATTCTTGACAAAGATCTGTTGCCTGGAGGGTTTTGAAAAGATCGCATCTAAGCACCAAGCACCATCCCCATAGAAAAGTGCTAAGAATGTGTTTTCTGATAGCAGCGTGTCTGCAGTAAAGGTTGGTCTATCAAGAAAACGTCTTTGAAGGTCATAAAATTCATTTGGCGGTATAAGTTCTGGTGTGTATGCTAAAATAATCAGTCACGTTACTTTACAGTCACACCTCGTACTCTCATTCTGGAAAATCAATAAAGTGAGGAGAAGGATAGGGATATTGTGTATAACTATTTAAAAGGGAGAAAACAAAAAAATAATATTCTGTGGAAATGGTCCTCGAGGAAGCACAGACCTAGTTTTCATAAACAGGCTCAGTTTTATCTCCAAGCTCATCACTGAGTTATTAAATCGAAGTACCCATCATATCCTAGACAAAAATAGAAAAATCAAAAAAAGGGAAATAACACGCATCTCTCTGGAGACGCTCGGAGGCGCTGGGAATTATCCACAGTCTTTAAAATGTATTCCTAAACTGTGTCCATTATTCACACTTCTCATGTTTTGTTCCACCAAATGTTACAAACTCTAATGCTGCCTTTGATGCTTCCCCACCTGGAACTTTCTCCCCCTCTCCTATGCAGAGTCAATTAATTCTTCCCTGCATTTCAACACCCTGCCCAGGACGCTTTGGCTTCCCAAAGTCAGATGTGACTGCTGATAACCCAGAAAGGCCACACAGCTGGGGCCGGAAGGGGAGAAACAGGAGTCAGGGGTGAAGGTACAGGGAAGCCCCTAAAAGCTGTTTCCTCAAAGTATTTCCAGGCTTTGGGGAACCCCGCTCAGCTCTAGGGACTGCTGCTGAGGAAGGAGAGGGTGTCCAGGTGAGAGAAAGAACGGCATGATGGGGCCACTGATCCCCAGCCTGGGCAGCAGAGCAAGATTCTATCTTTGAATAAAAAAGGCTGGGTGGAGGCTCACACCTGTACTCCTACCTGGGAGGAATGCCTGAGGCCAGGAGTTCTAGACTAGCCCGTGCAACAGTGAGAGCCATCTCTACACAAACTAGACAATATTAACTAGGCATGGTGGAGGCTCACACCTCCAGTCCCAGCTACTCAGGAGGCTGAGGCAGGAGGATCACTTGAGCCTAGGAGTTTGAGGTCACTGTGAGCTGTGATGATGCTACTACATTCTAGGCAGTGTGACGGGGAGAGACCCAGTGGGTCAGCTGGGGTCAGCACAGACCTACCCATGTGGCAGTATTAACAAACATAAATGTCATCAAGTCCAGACCTCAAAGGCACTTATGTGCCTTCTGCACCAAACGCCCACACCACACAGCAAATGCTTCCGTATTGTCCTTGATACACAGTGAGGGGCACTCACAACCTCCCACGGCAGTGTTCCCGCGACCTGGCTGGTCAGCTGTGGTTATTCATTTTCTCTGATGTTGAACTAGAGCCAGCCCTACACATTGGCCCCACTGTTGTCCACTAGACTCCATACCTTCTGCCCTAAAGTAAACAAGACACGCTCCATGCCCTAAAGTAAACAAGACATCAACCCTGCAACCTCAGAGCTTGCCCAGGGGTGATTTGAACATCTCATTCCTCTGCTTAGCAATCCTTGCACATCTGCCAGGCTGTGCACCTGCCCAACCACCAAGGTATCTAACCACCCTCTCCAGGGGACTGTTCCACTGGGTCTTGGTTGCCCTTCCCTCTGAGGCCATACACAGTGGGTCTGTGTCCAGACACAAGAAATGCTGGGGTAAAGAAAGTTAAACAGATTTCTTTGCTGAAGAATCCTTCAAGCAAGAATCCTTTGCTATGCTATAAATCTCCAAGAATGACCCCCCTTGACTTATTTCCCAAACAATTTTAGGAACAGAACTTGGGAAATGGTGGGCAAATTGGTCTTCTTTCTGCAATACCCACATGCTGGAGGTTAGATGCCTTCTCTAGAGCTCAATTGCTGATGGCACCAGGGAATGTGTCAGTGGCTTCTTTCTCTGACGAGCTCAAGAGTTCCCATCTTGGCTCCCATAATTCTGTCCCCCAGTGGTTCCTTTTAAACCTAGTCTGGAGCCAGGCACTGTAGGTACATGCCTATAGTTTCAACCGGTTGGGAGGCTGAAGCAAGAGGATCCCTTGAGCCCAGCAGTTCGAGACCAGCCTGGGTAACACAGCTCTCAAAAACTAAAACCAAAAATGATCAATTAATGAGTATGGTCTGGGAGTGGATATGAGTCTAGAATTAGAATCCAGTTCTTTCACATGTAAAGCAAGCTCCCTGAGAAAGAAACTTCTAGGTATAACAGTGGACTTAATTAAGTCTTAATAATCCATGATATGCTTAAGTCATAATAATCACCAATAATCACTTTTTAATTGAAACTGCTCTTGAAATGAGACTCTGAATTCCAGGGTTTTTTGTGGACTTGATTCATATCTCTGGGATTTAGGACCTGAGGGTACATGCAGGTTGGCACTAGAAGTGCTTCCACCTTCCCCAAACAGCCCCCAGCCTCCCTCCACCTTGCTCAGACTCCTCCACCTCTGCTCCCTGCCTCACCACCCCATCAGCCAAGAAGTGCCCCATCACTCCAGGTCCCCCTGGCATCCAACTCCACCAGAAGAAACGGTCAGACCACCATGCCTGACGCATAAAACTGCTTTTCTCTTTACTACTAGGAAGAAGCAATTGCTCATTCTTTTTAGTGAAATTTCTTTTTTACTAAGTGTTCATACTCATTAAAGAAATATGAAAGATGCAGAAAGACTAAAAATAGGAATAAAATTACCCAATACCCTCACCCCAGAACGAAACCCACTACTAATATTTGGGTTATTCCCTTACACTCTTTTCTTTAAAGAAGAAAGTAATCTTTATTCTTCCCTCAGGAGTCCGGCTGCCAGTTCCTAGGTATTGCTTGAAAGATTAAATATGCTAGTACTTAAGGTTGCCTCGAGCAACATTCAGCTGGTACAACTTATTCCCCGTACATCAAATCTCTTCTAGAAGTCAGAATTGCAAACCGCTTTATATAGAAAAGTAAGTTTTTTAAATTTTTTATCTTGTATGTTCACCGCCTTATGTACTTACAGCTAATACGGTCCACGCCCCAGCTCCATCTTCAACCCTGACCACCTGAAGCCCCACACCAGCCAATCTAAATGGTCATCACTGAAAAACGGTGTCCAGTGCAATTTCAGGAAAACTATCAAAATATACTACACCTAGTTCAGAACAGTGTCTTTTTAAATGAAATGAACTTTTTTGTCGTCTTCTCTCCACATTCCCACATCCACCAAACACTTAAGAGGTGTTTGTTAAGCACATGCCCAGGACTCTGCTCCACAAGGTGAGAGAAGACATAAAAACAGGACCTCTGCAACAACTCAAAAGGGGGGCAGCAAGTTGGCACCAACTGAAAACACGACAGGCTTTCAGAGAAGGGGCGAGGCATGTGGAGGAAAGAACCGAGATGTGAATGGAACTGTGAAGGCCCAGAGAGAACCAGGGAGAGAAAACACCAGGCAGAGACTAGAGGCTGGATTTACCCATTAGGCAACATTTATTAGATAGATGCCAACTGTGTGTCAGTCATTGCGAGGAAGAAAGATAGGATGAGATATCTGATTAAAATAAAACAGAACAAAAAGCAGTGCTGAGAAGGGGCCAATAAGTGCCTGTAGAAACAGGAACCGAGGAAACATTGAAGGGAAGAAGAGGCCACGTGCACATAGCAACGTGACCTTCCCCAGTAGGGCAGACAGTTCAGTACAACCCCAGCACAGTGGTTGGGGAGAGAGGGGCTGCAGGCCGCTGAAGAAGCAGGCACCAGATAGCACGGCCTAGGTGCAGGCTGAGGGGTGAGGACTTCTTTTTCTTTTTTCTTTGATTTTTTTTTAAATTAAGTCATATACACATAGATCATGAATACATTTATGCATATGTGGGGTACAATGTGTTGTTTTTTTATACAATCTGACGTGGTTACATCAAACCAGTCAACATAGCTTTCACTTCATTTACTTGATCATTGTGTTAAGACATTTATGTTCCACACTTGACAGATTTGACTTGTACCCTTGTAATATGCTCCGTAGGTGTGGTCCTACCTTTTACCCTCCCTCTATCAAACCTCCCCTCCCTTCCTGCTCCATTTCTCTCTTTCATCCTGGGCTATCGTTGTGTTCTATCTTTCATAATAAAGTGTGGGTAAATATAAGTTGGTTTCATAGAAGTACTGAGTACATTGGATACTTTTCCCTCCATTCTTGAGATACTTTACTCATAAGAATATGTTTCAGGTCCATCCATGTAAACATAAAAGAGGTAAAAGCTCCATCTTTTTTAATGCTGCATAGTATTCCATGGTATACATATACCAAAATTTATTAATGCATTCATGGTCAATGGCACTTGGGCTTCTTCCATGACTTGGCTATTACGAATTGAGCTACAATGAATAATCTGGTGCAAATATCTTTTTTGCAAAGTGATTTTTGGTCTTTTAGAGATACTGCTAGTAGAGGAATTGCAGGATCCAACAGCAGGTCAATTTTTAGATCCCTGAGTGCTCTCCAAACTTCTTTCCAAAAGGAACATATTAGTTTGCATTCCCACCAGCAGTGGAGGAGTGTTCCCTTATCTCCACATCCACACCAACATCTGTAGTTTTGGGATTTTATTATGTGGGCTACTCTTACTGGAGTTAGATGCTATCTCAAAGTGGTTTTGATTTGCATTTCTCTGAGGATTAAAGATGACGAGCATTTTTTCATGTGTCTGTAGACCAAGCACCTGTCTTCTTTGGAGAAGCTACTATTCAGGTCACTTGCCCATAGTGAAATGGGATCACTTGTTCTTTTCTTATTAATAAGTTTGAGGGGGTAAGGATTTCTTAACTGAACCCCCTTCAACCAAAGGCTAGCAGAGCATCTGTGTCATGGACAGAGGTTTCAAGAATTTTAACAACATATGCAACCTTGCCCTAACCATTCTAGCACTCACAGGCTGGTTGAGGGGACAAGAAGCAACTTTGGGGTCCCCTGCAATTGTGCCTCCTCAGATTTACGCTTTTCACTGCAAGCCCTCCTGGTGATAGGTGTAACTCTGGAAGGATGCATGTGCTGAAGGGTTTGGGCCATTTCACTAGCCATAGCTTTTCCTCTGGGGCAAAATGGCTGTGAGTGTCTCCACACCTCTCCTTGCCTGACAATCTCATTGCTGGAGGAAAAGCATGCCCGTCTCTCCTGAGTGTATCTTCTTAGGATGAAGCAGGGGGGAGGTCTCAGCCCATTCAAACTTGTAGCTAGTAGCTGCCTAGAACCTTGCCCGGAAAAGGAGGGTCAAAAGCCCAAAGATGCATCCCTTGGCAATGAAGCAATGGAACAAGGGCTGAACCCATGAGCACCAGAGTCATGGCCACAGCCACGGCCACCTTCTCACACATCATCCCCTGCAGTGGCTGAGTTCAACCCCAGGACCTCCATGTCTGCCCTACCTCGGACACCCAATCCAGACCTGCTCCTTGACTGTGTACCAGGGCGGCCCTCCAGGCCGGACACACGTTAACAGAGTGATGCATATTTTTGCGATAACAAGTGGAAGTCAGCTCTCACTTCCTATTTACCACTTCTGTTTCATGTCTCTGTCTTAATCTCTGTGTCTTTCAGCCAGGTTATTAATAAGTCCCCGAGAATAGATGGCAAAACGCTCAGCTAAATGGTGCCATGTTGCTGCCCATTCATTCATCAAACAGTGATTGAACTCAGATATACTGTGAGTCAGGCACTGCACTGGGAGTTCAGACACAACAAAGACAGGAACAAAAGTGGATACTTTGAGAGCCACAGTCAGAGCATAACTAACCATGAGATTAATATAAATATGCACATTAGTAAGAAAATAAAATTAAACCTAAACCACTAAAGACTTATTTTCTTCTTCTTTTAGGTTACGTGGATGATAGTTAATTATAGTAGCTGACATCTATTAAACACCATCTGCATGTCAGACACTGTGCTTTGGGCTTCAGTGAGCACAGAATCAGTGAGATGGATTGTTGGAGCTGGGGGACAGGGGTCTGCAACTTGCTCTTGGTTTTGCACGGGGCTAGTTTCAGTGCAAGATAAGCTGACTGAGGAAAGTTCAAAAAATAATTGAACCAGTTAAAAAGCAAAACAGCACTGGGACTGAGGCTGGGTTTCAGAGCCAATTTCCAAGGAGGAATTTCATCATCACAGAACATCAAACGTGAATTCCACTTTCAGCTATGCAAATTCCAAAAGAATAATACCTCCCATTTGCATAATGCTTGATGCTTTTCAAAGTGCTCTCCCAGTTATTAATCTAGAAGAGGCTTTATTACCACTGAAAACATAAATTACAATTCTGTTCCAACTCCAGGTCGGCATTATTTCTTTTTCCACTTTCCCCTCAAATACTGGAGCCATCTAAACCCAGGCGGTTTTGACTGAGGGGGTAACTCTAAGAAGTTTAAGTGACAGGGTGAACATACATGGATGTAACATAGTGTGAGGCCATCAATCTAGAGACACCATAGAGTCAGGCTTAGGAAAATCTGCCGTTGAATTAACAAAACCACAAGGGAGCGAATCGAAGTTCAAATCAGAGGCTTTTTTAGGGTCTCCAACTTTATGGGAACCGTATGTGCTACATTCATCAGAATCTGTCCCCTTCTGTCAAATATTAGAACACTAGGAAATCAGATCTGCCACTTTGTCCTTAAACCCACAGAGATCCCTGTCAAGGACTTCTGGCAAAGCAGACCCCGTTTGCCAAACAGCTCCTATGTCCTATTTTGTTTTTAATGTAATATGAACCAAGAGGCCGGATTTGCTGTAAATCCAACAAAGGAAGAGGATTTTAGAAAAACGAGGTGAGAAGATATGACGGGGTCTGAGGAAATACTTCTCCCCAAACCTAATGCCTTTCCAATTTGTTTCTTTTTCCATTTCTTTCAAACTTAATTATGTGTAGCGTTCTCAGTCACTGAATCACCAGCCTTTCCTGACACTTCAATCTCATGCATTTTAGCAAAAGATTAACCTGGCTGTTTGCTTTTAATTCTGAAGCTGTGTTAATACTCAACTCCCTCTAGATTAGAAAAGAAGAAAAACACACTCCCACAGACCCTACCCTGGCACCAGCCAGGCTCCGGGGCTGCCTTTACGACAATGTCACAATCCCAGGGTTGGCTGCACTTACCATTTCAGGAGGGCCAAGAGCATCACTAACAGGGCCACCATCACCATGGGGACACTCACTTCCAATTTTAGAAACCCCAAGGCTTCCATTGTTCCTCTGGGACCCCAGAGTGGGGGTCTTCCAGGTGAAAGAGGGTGGCTGAGCCCACCACTGTCTCAGGAATAGCTATCTGCAGGTGGAGGTAGGAATGGGCAACTGGGGAAATAACACCCCAAGTGTTATTTGGTTAATGTCCCCAAAACGTGCTCTTTCTCCTTTCTCAGAGTGTCTCCTTATAAAGAGGAAGGAAGAGGAGGGCAAAAAAAAAAAAAAAAAAAAGGGTTCCAGGGTAAGGCAATGAATCAGCAACTTTATTTTCTTGATGACTGTACTGTCAATAAACATTTATGTTAGTTTCCCTGGGAAACAAGAGCAGATCGGCCCCACAGTTGCTGAGAGGCAAGATGGTTGCAGCCGTAGACTTCTGCCGTGCAAGTAGCCCTCAGAGAAAGACTCTCCTCCAAGCCACGCCTCTGTATCTATATCCAGAGAGAAGAGTCTCTGAATATCCCAGAAAATTCAAGGCCAGATATCAGCCTAATGAGAAATGCTGGCTGCTTTAGGCACAGCCCAACCGCAAGGCCTATTAGTTCCTGGGTCTCCTGACCCCTCTTAGTGACTAAGTTTGCAAAGATCTGGCTCGGGGTTGGTGCTCTTGTCCTGCATGGGAAGGCTCCTCTGCCCTCTGAAGGCCCACCTGCAGGCTGGGGTGTGCTCTGCGCTCACCTGCCTGACGCAGGCGGAATCGTTTTTTGCCCCTTAGTCAGCATCTTGCACCTTGCATGATGGGAAGGGTGTCAGAGAGGGAACATTCACCGTGACAGTCATCCCTTTGTCCAACACATACGGGGCCAGGCTCCTGTTGGGACCAGGCTCTGGAGAATTTTCCTCGGAGAGGGAAGGACAGTAAATAGCAGCCCCGTGAAGAGGGCACTGAAACCTGAGGAGCCTGTGGTGCCGGCCAGCAAGGTGGGGTGTGGTGGGGCCGCGTGGGATGATGGGAGAAGTCATCCAAAGAGGACAGATGTACGTGGAGAAACGTCAGTGGAGGAGGAGTTCATCCCATAAGGAGCCACAGGCAAAGCCTTCTGGGCACAAGGGTGACACGGATGAAGCCCAATGGCAGGGAAGAGCTTTGTGCGTGGTAGGAACCACAGAGAGCCCAGCCGTGGAAGGAGCAGGAGGAGAAGCAGATGTGAGGTCCAAGCCACCCAGGAAGCCTGGGCTTCGTCGCTTGAGTCTCTGCAGGGTTCCAGAATGGTCACATTCACATTGGTTACAGGTCACTCTGGGGGCAGGTGCAGAATTCCCTACAAGACTGGACTCCACCTTCACCCAGCGAGGAGGACACTTGGACCAGAGCAGGGATGGGGGTGGGAAGAAGATGAACCTGACATACACATGGGGGTGGACACTGCAGAATCTCCCGGTGGGATGGAGGAGAAAGGGAAGGGGGCAAGGGACCGAGTCTGACTCCAGGTTTCTGACTTGAGACAGGGAAGGCAGAGCATTGCTGGGAAAACCAAGAATTCTGCTCTTAATGGGCCCATTGAGCCCGAGATGCCTGGAGACATCCGAGTGGGGCTGTCAAGTCAGGGAGGAAATCGCAATGACTGATAATGATAAAACCACTGACGGAGCCCTTACTCTGTCTTGGCTGCTACTGTGAGAGCGCTCATGGGTGTCGACTCACGTCATCCTCACGAACAACACAGGAGGCAAAGCGTGTGACTAACCCCACTTCACAGCAGAAGAAAATGCATGACTCCCCTGCCTAGTCTCTTCATCAAAAGATCATGTGGAAGTCACCAACAGATGAGCGGCAGCCACGAGGAAGATACCAAGGACCTCCCAACACCGGCTTTCCCTCTGACTGCTCGTCCTGCCTCCCTGTCTCACAGTCCCACTTCCTGTCCCCCATCCATATTGTCCCCGGCTGCATCCAGTCCATTTAGACTCCCCCTCCCATCACCATAGTTGACCCTGCCCTCATCCTGTCCAGTCAGCACCTGTACTAGGACGTTGACGGATCTGTGTGTTCTCTCTCACAAAGCAGAGCTGCTTTTCACAGGGGCCATCTGAAATACTCTGCGTTCAGCCCCGGATACCGTGCAGGGTGACAGCGAGGGGGGGCAGGGAGGGAGCGGCAAGCCCACCACGGCCATGGATTCAGGATATGAAAAGCAGCCTTGGCTGTGACTCGATTCAGCATTGTGTGACTCACACAGATGTTCAAGAAAGCATTTTAAGGGTGCTGATGAGAAATAAACACAAGTCCCTGGCGAGTGTACCCATAAGTCAGTCTGTGGACTTCTCAGAGACTCTAACCTGCTCACGTGCGTCGGGCACCCCCAGGAGTGGGATGTAGAGAGCTGCATTTCCCAGTGTATTTGACCACAGAACCCTTCCTCAGGGACATTCATTAGCACAGTGGCTCTCAACCTTCCTAATACCACGATCCTTTAATACAGTTCCTCATGTTGTGGTGACCCCCAACCATAAAATTATTTTTTTCGTTGCTACTTCATAACTGTAATTTTGCTACTGTTATGAATCGTAATGTAAATATCTGATATGCAGGATGTATTTAGGCAACCCCTGTGAAAGGGTCATTTGACCCCCAAAGGGGTCGCGACTCACAGATTGAGAACCGCTACATTAACACATCCCAGACGGAGCATTCTAAGCAATGTGCTTTGAGAAATGTTGACCAAGCCGAGCTCTTATTTCCAGAGGAAGGAACAGAAACTCAGAAAGGGAAAGTAACAAGGTCCTGTAGAGGTCTAGTGACAGAATCCAGGTCTCCTAATCCCCTCTCGGGCTCTACCGACACTGTTTCCCTGTGGGCCTAGCACCATGCACCTGGCACAGGTCCCATCCCGCCCATGGACAGCCAGCTCAGAGACACCTGGCTTTCTTGAGGGACTGCCATCTCCCCTGGGGCACTGAGTTCACTCGTTCACCCCTCTGACTAACATTCTTGGAGCCCTTCCTACGTGACTGGTGATTTATAGAAACCGTAAATGCCGTGGAGAGATTACCACACCCTTTCCATGGGCTCCACAGAGTGGAGGTAAGACTCTGCGAATCGTGGACAGTAAATTAACCAAGTTGGAGTAGAAGGGTCAGAAATGAGAGACATTAAGGGTTTTCATCAGGAGAGGAAGGGGGTTAAGGATGTCTTACAATGTTGGTGTCTGTGATGTAGTACAGAGACACTCTGGCCAAGGTTTTTCCAGAAAGAAGGTCCGACAGTTGCCATGATACTTCCCATACCTAATCACCAGGCCTTTGACTATTTTCTGGACTTTTTTTTAACAATATGTCTACTAAAACCAATCAGCTCTACAGAACTGTATAGCAAATACCCTATAATCCCAACTCCCACCAAGTCTGTTCACAAATTAGTGTATATCCTCTCATCTCCTGTTCTATTCATAGACACACACAGGTCCATTTTTAGTTTTTATGAAAATGAGATCATTCTGCAACTGGTCTTTCTCACTTACTGTGTCATGAATATTTTTTCATGTTCATATGTACAGACATACACCATTTGCTACTTAGGACTCCACTGTGCAGACATGTTGTAATTCATTTAACCCATTCTCTGTTGACTGGCATTCAAGTTCAAGTTTTCCCAACTTTACATGAGGCCACAGTGGGTGCCCTTGAGTGAGGATCCCCCAGGGGCATTCTTAGAAGTGGAACTGCTAGGCCCAAAGACAGGTGTTCCAAAAATGCCAGCAGGCGCTCCCCGGAGCACAGTCAGGGTCGGCCTCCCCTCCGTGAGCTAGAGGCCCATTTGCCCCACCGGGCAGGACCCCCACCAGAGCTTTTTCCCTTTGTCCCAAGTCTGCCTTTCCCCCCACCCCTACTTCCAGGCAGACCTCTCCTCCAGAGTTGAGTCAACTGTTTTGACTTCAGTCTTGTGTCTCTTTGTTAAGCTTTCAGTCCATAAATTCAGTGGCATTTCCTCCATGTTCCCAGTGTTTAAAAACCGCCCTTACAGATAGGTTCCTCTAAGTGGTGAACAGTTACGAGGCACTGGACACTGTGATGAGAATCCCAGTGTATAAGACCCAGGTCTTGCCAACAAGGAGCTCACGCTCCCAGACAGGAAGGCAGACATGTAGTCCAAGGGCCATCGGTAGCATAGTTATAATGGCATAAATACATACAGGGCAGAGAAGGGACAAAACAGGAGGACAGGAGACTGGTAAAAGGTTTGCAACAAATGCCTGTGAGCTTCATCTGAACAGATGAGTTCCCAAGCAGATGAGAACAGGGCGATGTTCTCAGTAGAGGGAGCACCACTGACCCTTGCTCAAAGGCATGAGAGGACAGGGAGATACACACACAAGGAATGTGGGCCATGCTGGGGGGGAGGAGGTGGCACTTCATACTAGGGTTAGAGGAAGCCAAAGTAAGAGGCAAAATTAGGAAGCAGCTTTATCAGAAAGGGATATTCTAGAACTATCCCTCAGGAGGCAGATTGGATGGCTTATGCCTGAGTTGAGGAGACCAGGTGAGAGGCTGTGGGTCATCCACTGGGAGGTGACAGGCTGAACAAGGCAGTAGGCTTGGACATGGGCAGGAGAGGACTGTTCTGGGGGTTCCTGGGAAGGCAGGATCAAGAGTTCTCGGTCACTGACTGAATGTGGGGGTGAAGAAGGAGGGAAGTGAAGGATAACTCCCGAATTTCTGGCTCTGTTGACAGAGTCCAGGATGGCGCCATACACTTCAACTAGGACGCGGGAAAGAAGCAAGTGTAACAAGTTATTGTGGCGTTGGTGTTTCCCACACCGAGCACGAGGCTGGTGACCACACAGGATCCCTAGAAGTCAGGAGAAAAGCCTGAAGTAGAGAAGTCATGTTGATTTTGAGAGTCATTTGCATGTGGACGGGGCAAACAGGCGGAGTGTTGAGAAGAGCACGGAAGGAAGAATGCTGAGAAGAGCAGCTCACGGGGGATGGCAGAGAGGAGGATGGAGAGAGAAGCAGGCAATGGCCACGGGCATCGAGTACTACAAAAAGCCCAAGGGTAGTGGTTCCCCAGGTGAACCACTGGAGCTGGCCATTCCCTGCTGAGGGCCACCCCCACAGTGGCTTTGGCGAAGTGGTGGGTACGGAATGACAGACTGAGAAAATGAGGTTTGGGAAGAAACGGCAGATTCAACCTTCCCCGCCCTCTCTTTGGCCCTGAGCTGAGGTACAAGAGAAGGCCCAGGTTGGGATGAGCCGCAGGAGCAGGATCCTGAGGAGCCACTCGCTGCAGGCCCCACGTGACGCGAGCACATCTCCGGCATCAGAACGTGTGCCATCTGTGTGTTTGCCCTGCCTGTGATAAGGGCACAGCCATCTCCTCACATCAGGGTTGCTATGGAGACATGGATGGGCTCATAAACCATTCTGAGGTCTATGTCACATCTTGATTTTGCATTGCTTGTGAGGGCAGGAACCATATTTTCAATAGCACAGTATAAGCGCGCCGTCCATCACGCTGTGATCTCATCCACCTGCTTGGCTTGGGTCAACATCCACGGGCTGATCACTCCCAAATCTCTTCCCTCCAGCCCAAGTCCCATTGCTGAGTTTCAGACCATTATATCCAGCCACCCGCCAGACCTCCTCTGCCAACCATCCCACAGACACCAGACTTAAAATCTCTAAAGCTAGGCCCACCATCACGGCCTCCCTCCATGATGAACTTCACCCCGTCTCCGTCTCAGTAAATCTTTCCTCTTCCCACTCAGCCCCAGACTCAGGCTCATCTTCAGCTCCTTCTCTCTCAGCCCACCCCAGCCCTGCCTCCAGTTAATCACCAGGCCCTGATGGTGCAGCTGAAGCCACACTACCACTCAGACCTTGGCTGGACGTGTCCTCAGAAGGCAGAGGACGGCTGCTCCAATGACAGGCTGCTCCTGAGTCTGCCAGTCAGTCACGGCCCATCCCATCTCCTTCATGTTTGGTCTCTATCAATCCCACGAGCTCAGCTTGTCAGGTGTTAGCACTTTCCAAATTGCCATTGAGTCTCTCCTGGAGCTCCTCACCGCTGACTGCAGCTACGTGTTGATGATTAGACGTAGTTCTGTTTGTGAACATGGAGAGTCAGCAGATGGCTTGACTACCTCAAGGCAAGTCTCTGAGCTTCCAGGCAAGCAACGTCTGGAGCAGTCATTTTTCACCTCCTAGGGAGGCAGGCACATAGGAGGCAGCCTGCGTGCCCAGAAAGCAGAAGTTGGAATCCACGGTTTGAGAGCAAGACCACAGTGGTATTCTAGGAAGTCCCACCACAGAGCAGAGGGCATTGTGACATTCACACGAGACCCACAGAGATGGAAACCCAGGGCAGAAGAAAATCAGAAGTTCTGGCAGCAGCTGCCTCCAAGGGTCCCAGGGTCCCACTCTCTACCAGAACAGCAGTATAGAAAAGAATTAAGTTTGAGGGGAACAATGAATAAAAGAAGTGTTGTGACAAAGAGATCCCATCTCAAGGGCTTAACCCGCAGAAGTGCGTTCTCACTTGTGAAGTGGCGCCATGTGGGTGCTCAGCGGGCACCTTCGGTGCAGTGACTCGGGACCTAGGCTCCTCCTGCTTGTGCCCGTGTCTCCACTGCAACCTCAGAAGCCTCTGCTGGACCGTCTGCAACCAGCTGGTGAGTGGGAAGAAGAGGACCATGGTCAGGCCTGGCAGTGGGGTGGACACTCTCACTCTGTTTCTCTTGGCCAGAATTCAGACACCTGGCTGCACCTAACTGCAGAGGAGGCGATGGAAACAGGAGGGGCGTTCACAGCATTCTTGCCACAGGAAAGGGGTGTGTCTTACCTGTTAAAGAAGCTGCTAGAACAGACTAGAGGATGTTGATGCCCCCTCCCCCAAGAGCTGAAGCCTTAGTTCAGGAGTCAGGGATGAAAAGGGGCCAGCATTTGAGATGTTGGGGTGCTGATCTCTGACCCCATCTTCTCACTATCTCCCCAGGAGGCTGAACTGCTAGCTGAGGGTCTGCTCTAAACATGCTCCCAGGTGCCTGTGCTCAGCTCCACGAAGCCACTGGCGCCACTGTCCCTGCGTGATGCTCAGCTCACCCACCCACTGCGTTTGGGGAAGATGGTTCCTACTGGAATTGAGGCTCAGTCCTCCACACTCCCAGAATAATGTGAATCAGAAATATTTGCTTTTCCTGGAGAAGCCAACCATCCATCTCCCTCCTCATCTGCACTGGTCTCTGTCCTGAAACCCCAGCCTGCCTTGTTCCTGCACCCACCCGAGTTATGACAGACCCCGTGCATCCTACACCGGTGCCCTCCGCTGGCTGGCTGGGCTCCTTCTGTGTGCTTTCAGGAGTTACAGTAGGCATCACCTCCTCAAGGAAGTCCTCGCCCACCCCCCCAAAGGAGATGAGTTATCAGCCTGTGTCCTGCCATAGCACCCCAAGCCTGCCCATTGAGCTTACCTCTCTCTCTACACATATTTTTTGAGAAGAGGGCCTGTATCTGACTCAACAGTGTGTCCCCAGTGGCTGGGGGAATGCCCGAGTGTTACTCAGCAGGTGTCCACGCAACTCTGGTGGAATGAATGAATGCATCTCTGCTTATATTTCAGGTAGCTGCCACCAGGTGGCAATAGTGCTCTTTGGGTTAAAAAGGTGGGCGGTGAGGCTCTTGCTATGAGAACACCTGAAATAAATTGAGGTTTGTTCCCATCATCCAAGCACCTGCTTTAATTTTAGATCACATATATCAGGGTATTGAAGTAACTACACAATAATTTCTCTAGCTAGATTTTCTAAGAAAGATATGACTAATGAAATACCATAAAGAAGAAATACAGAACGAGGTTCACTGAGTCCTTGAGTCCTTAGTACCAACCTCAACATTACCTCATTTTCCTACAATTTAGCTCAGAAACCTGAGTGTGTCCATTCCATCCCCTGAGCACCGGAAGTCTCTGAAGCTGTCCTGGCCTGATACCCTTGCAGCTGCCCGTACCTGTTCCGGGTTCATTGGCTCTAATTTTACTCACTTATCTTATCAGGGTTTTACTAGTAGACCAGTTTGGCTGGAGCGCAGGGTTCACGAAAAAGGCTGTCGAGAGATAAGGTTGGAGCGGTGGGGAGGGGTGGGCAGGGGGACTTCTGGATACCAGGCTGAGGACTGCGGACTTTACCCCGCAGGACATCCTGAAAAGGGGTGTCATGGAGCAGCCGTGGGGTGCACGTGCAGGCAGGGTGTGCACATGTTCCAGCATATGTGTGAAAGCAG
Organism: Otolemur garnettii; assembly: GCF_000181295.1. Lineage (NCBI taxonomy): Eukaryota > Metazoa > Chordata > Mammalia > Primates > Galagidae > Otolemur > Otolemur garnettii. The sequence continues at coordinate 4,989,847 of NW_003852444.1, forward strand.
GTGGAAGGGGCAGGGTAGGACAAGTGTCAAGAGGTACTGAGAAAGACAGGTGATGGCTGGTCAGGGGGACTGAGGCAGCAGAGACCTGCTGGGAGACTGCACAGGATCCCGGGGTGCAGGCTGAGGCATGAGACAAGTGAGGAAATGGGTGGTGACCCTCTGAGGGGAGCGAGTAAGGAGATCCTCCTTGGGTGTTGTCACTGGGAAGGAGGGAGAGGGGGGATCCAGGAAACCCGACCATTGGACTAAACCCTGACTTAGTACAAGTCAGAAAAAGACATGCCTCCCCAAGACACTTTACTCCTACCTGCCAGAAAACTGCCTGTCTACACAGCTCACAGGCCATGCCACCCTGGAGTTGCCCCTGCCCCATGAGCTGCATGTAGGTTTCCAAGCCTGGGTGGGGAGCCAGGGTTGGGGCTTCAGAGAGAAGGGGGGTAGGAAGAGGGAGGGAGACATCCTAGGTTCAGCTCTCGGCTTGTGGTGGTTCTCCAACCCAGGCAAGCACCAGCTTCACCTGGAGAGCTAGTCAAAACGTGGATTGCTGGACCCACTGTCAGAATTTCTAATTCAGTAGGTCGGGCTGGGGCCAGAGAACTTGTGTTTCTACCAAATTCCCAGGCGATGTTGATACTGCTGATCCGGACCCTCCCTGTAGAAACAGGGTGTTTCTCAGCCCTGCCTGTGCGTTTGAAGCACAGGTGGAGATTCTACAAATTCTAAAGTCCAAGCCCTGCCCAGACCAACTGAATCAGAATCCAGGTGAAGGAATCCCGCCTCGAGGGCTTTCCTTCCACTTACACATTAGATTCAAAGACAGCACCCCTGAGGGATGCTCGGGGTCTGAAGAAGCTGCTGTATCTGGGTATCGGGGTATCAGCAAACTCTCTGCTTCTGTTTATAAACTTCCCCCTACTCTGCCTCTAACACACTCCTCTTCTCCCCCCGCCCCCCGGGAGAGACCCTGGTTTCCCATCCTTTCCGACAGGTGTATAACTGGCCAGAATCGTCCAGCCCTCACTGAGGATCTGTGGGAACTGTTTGTTCATAATAAATACTCATCACTTTGCTGTTTCAGGTTATTGTTCCAGAAACACCTATTCTGGCATTTCCTATGGGAGGGACGTGTTGCTCGCTGCTTTCCTGCTCGCCTGCGGAACAGGCCACCTCCTCCTACCTCTCTTCTCTGAAGTGACCTCCTCCCCCCGAAGGCCTGGCGTCACCTGCACCCCACTGCCACGCAGCCATACCACTTCCAAATAGCTGCTTGGAGTCCTTCTCTGTCTTATCTCCCAACATAGTAATTTGAGGTTCTGCAGGAGTGAGAAGGGTGTCCTTCCCCTCAGTATGGCAGTAGAAGATGAGGTAGCATAAGGTGTGTGGGGGATGGAAGTAAACACAGGTCTGAAATCTCACATAATTACATAACGGGGAGGTACTGCCAAGGTAAATTAATAAGAAAACAGTTGGGTGATGTTTAACAACAAAATCAGTTTGGGGTGTGTTATTCACTGCTTTTGCTTCATTGAATGAACTGAAAATTAGAATAATACATTTCAAAAGAGGTAACCTCTTAATGCAATTGGTCAAATGATTCTGTCTGCTTGATCAGGCCTCCTAGAAACCGGGAAGATTGCCAAGGTGGGGCTGGAGAGTTCCAGGGAGGCTCCTCCGCCCACTGGGGGTGTGCAGAACATTTCTCCATCTGTCCGTCTGTCTCTCTCTCTCTCTATCCATATGTCCTGATCCCCGCGCTTCTCCCACAGCTTTGGGACAGCAAGGACAGTGTTCTCTTCTCAAACTCACAGTCCAAATGTCAGCTGTAAATTCATATTCTCTTACGTCAGAATCCCTGGATAGCAAAATAAGACCAAAACCCAATTCCTTGTCAGTATCATGCAAGCATCTTTCCTTCTCCCGACAAGTTTTGTAAGTTAGTCCAGCCAGTCTGGGTATGAGACAAGACTCGGGCTCAAAGTGGGGGGCAGGGGAGCTGCTGTACCATCACCCATTCAGGAGGTACTTGCAGAACACCCATTGAGTGAAGCACGGGGACAGGCACCAGGGGAGGAGCATACATGAGACCCTGTGCTCAGGGAGCTCACCTCCCAGGGGCCAGGACACCCAAGCCAAGTTGAGACCACAGAATGCAGAGGTGGTGAGGACGCCAGGTCAGTGCCAAGAATCATGATCTTTGAGGAAAGTCTGGCTACCAGGCAGAGACCCTGCTTCACACAGCCTTCCACCTGACATCTAGACAGGTGTCTCTGATGAGCTTGCTTCCCTGTAAAGCATCCTTTCTTTTGTTGCTCAGTTCCAGAACCTGTGTTGTGTTTCCTCAAGGCCCCAATTTGGTGAGACCCTAGACTCCCTCCTTGCAACCTTGGGGAGCAATATTTTCCCATCTATATTGGGACTTGTGCTTCTGTTCTTTCATCTGATGGTGACAAGAGCCCTGTGATCCAGGCAAGGTCATAGTAAGTGTCCATTTGACCAAGCAGTGGCAATAGGGTTGGCCAGTTCAGCAATCTTAGGCCAAGACAAGACTAGACTCTGGGCTATTTTCATCACAGCACTCTGCCATGTTGAGAGCCGTCAAGAGTCCAGCTTTTGAATTTGAAATACATCATACCAGCAAACTGTCCCAACAAACCTGAGTGAGAAGGTGAGATTGGAACCATGTGGCTCAGACTTTCAACCTTCACAGAGACCAAACCAGTTGCCCGTGGGCTTAGCTGCTGGGAAAGTGAGCTGCAGTCAGGAGTGGACTGCTCTTAACAATGCGGGGCAGAGACATGGCTCAGAGGCTGTTTCCTTCTACCTGGATGATTTTCTGCAGTGAAGGGATGACACCATCTGAATACTGGGGTGCTTCCCCCAGGAAAGACTGGGAACAGAGGTGGCCCTGGGGGAAGGCAGAGTTGACACCACATGAACAGTCCAGAAGAAAAACCAACTCAAAGGGGGCCAGATAGAGAGATGGAAGTCAGACCCACACCAGTACCAATAGACTGGCTGGAGAAACTTTTTTTAATTAAAAAAAATTTTTTTTTGAGGAAGGAACTTTCACTAAGTTGCATAGCCTCATCTCAAACTCTTGGGTTCAAGGCCTCAGCCTCCTGAGTAGCTGGGGTCACAGGTCACACCACCATTGTTGGCTTAAAGACTTTTGCTTTTGGGTCGGTGCTGTGGATCACACCTGCAATCCAGCACTTTGGGAGGTTGAGGAGGGAGGATCCCTTGAGGGCAGGGGTTCCAGGAGTTTGAGATAAGACTGACAACATAGTGAGAACTTGTCTCTATTAAAAAAAAGAAAAAGAAATTAGCTGGGCATAGTGGTGTTTACCTGAAGTCCCAGCTACTTGGGAAGTTGAGGCGGGAGGATCCCTTGAGCCCAGGAAGCTGTAATGAGCCATGATTGGGCCACTGCACTCTAGCCTGGGCAAAGGAGACTCTGTCTCTGAAAAATAACCAAATAAATAAATATAATTTTTTTTTAAGTAAAAGAATAGCTTTTATGGAGTAGAGAAGAGGTGGAATCTGGGAGGCTCCCTCTTTGCCTTCACCACATTTACCCTGGCTACTTTGAAAACTAAAACCAAATTCTTAGTTCTGATTTACACCTGCTTTAGGCAGAAAAAGGTATACACTCTGTCTGTCCTCATGAAATCTGGCGTTCATTAACATACAATCATAAAGTAGATCTGGAAAATTCATAGCTAAGTGTGAGCGTCCGTGGTGGTACAGAAGGGCTGACGCTGAAGCAGATGGAAGAGGCCTACACGGTAATCAGCAGAGGTCACTCAGACATATCCCAACAGGGCGCCAATGAGCCAGAGCTGGACGGACTCTAGATCACGGGCCATGAAAGGTCCAAGCCTTCACCAGAAAGTTCTTCCCTACTCTTCGACCCCCAAACAGAATGAACACCTCCTTAGAGGATTAACCAAATGACCCCCAGGTTCTTTGCAGGCATTTGGAGCACTTTAGATGAGGGGTAGGGACCGTCCATTTGCCATGGGAAGCTGCCAAGAATCCTATTGTGGACACAGGACCCTGGGGCTCGCCACTTCTCACCCAAACTAGGGAGGAGAATGCAGAGAAGAGAACACATTCCATCCACTCTTCTGCACGTGCCTTCTACTCGTTTTGAAACCAGCCTCTATACAAGCACTGTCTGCAGGCGTCAACTACAAAGCACAACCCACGGCAAGACGGTGCTTTCACACATACGTGTGGCGAAAATGAAGGAAAGTTTTTCCCCTCATATTTGTCTGAACTTCCTAAATCTAGAATGAACATGTATTACTTTTATAAGGGGAAAAGAAGCTCTAGAAAAACTTTGTTTAGGCCAAAGCATCTGGTACAAGGATAACTGTGCACTGGGGTGTTTGTCCCCTCCATCTGTCGCCGAGGAGTTAGCCCCAACAATGTGGGGTCAATAACATCCCCCCCCCACTTGTGCATATTTGCCTAGTAGGAATCGAGCCTTGACTACAAAGTGTAGAACATTTCGACCTAATTTTCTTTGCTTTGCAAAGAGCTTCCATCTAGACTTTTATGGTACACAGGAGAAAGAACGCTATTTTAATATTCCCGTACAGTGCTGCTTTCAAGGGCAGCAATAAGAACGAAACATGAGCTACTGAATTACCACCTGTGGAAGGCTGTTCTACACCATGAATTCCAGTTGTGCCAAGGCCAGCATTTGAGAGCCTTGAATTTGGGAGCTGGAAGCCATTGAGGCCCAGATTTATGATCATTCCTGCGTCTCAACCATCTGCTCCGGGCACACTCCTGAAATTTATGAAACACAATTGATCTAAAGGATACAGGCAGGAAGTACAGGGTTGAAATATTCCACCTGGCCAGAGACACTGTCACATGGGTTAATTTAAGACTTTGCTAATTTAAAAGGGGGTACTTCACATTCACAATAGATACACCCCTTGCCAAAGGTCATTTGCTGCTTCCATCTTTAGGGTTAATTACTCATGGGGTTCTGTCAGTGTGAAAACTCCCTTCCCTATTTGTCTTCTTGCCTTTCTTGTTTCTTTGAACACTTGGCGATTGAGTCTGCAGCCCATGTTTACACTTTCCTTCCAGAAGTGGGTTCCACAGTGCAGTGGGATCACTTCTAGTCCAGAACTATCAAGGACACACAGACAATCCTCCTAAGCAACATCCATCCAAAGAAAGGCGCAGAGAAGCCTGCACGTGCCACTTTGTCCTTTTCCAGTGGGGATAATTTGGCTTTCAGGCCAATTTTGATGCCATTTTGAAACATGTAGTGGGAATAGCTCAGCCCTCCATTTTCAAATGTCTAGTGAGAACAGTTCACCTCTCCTGCCTATACCACAGCTTTGCTCATGAATCTTAGACTCTCGGGAAACATCTGTTCACCACAAATGTGACCCATTATCAAATGTGATGAAGAGTGACTGTAGGTGCAGAGTATATATAGATTTGTACCCATCACAGGCAAGAAATAACGTCTCCCTGTAGAAAGAGCTTTTGAGAAATCTCAGCATTTTTCAGGTTGAATCCAATCAAAAACTTATCTCAAATTCTACTTATTCAGATTTGAATTAAATTTAGATACAATGTGAGAGACCTCAGTCTTTTGATTTTGTTTTTCAAACTGGCTTGCGTATGTGGATAGAACAGGACCCCCTAACTTGTCTTTAGGGAGAAGGTAAAATCTCTCTGAGGATGCAGAAACATCTCATTCCTACAAGATCTGAACCCAGACTACCCGGCGTGGTTTGGGCATGTATGATTATTGTTGGCTTTAGCTCTGTTATGATTTGCTTTTAAATATTTATTTTTGAAATATAAATCTTGCTGAGATTGAAGTCTGCTCTGGAGAAGTGGCTATTAGTTTTGCTGTTGCTTAATGGAACTGTTGAATCTTCTCAGAAAACAAAAAGATTCTGTTAGATAAACAAGTCATCCCAGAAAAGTATGGAAATAATTCTGGAGCAGGCACTCCTTAGTGAGGCTTGAGCTAATGTTCTGCTAACGTTTGGCAAATAAGGTATTCTGAGAAAATCGTCTATGCAGTTAATTGCTATATAATATGAGTTATTCTAAAAATGCTTAGAAAATAGACTCTATAGCATCAAAACAGTAAACATCCCATTTGCAAAGTCAAAAAGCATCTTTAGTACATCATGAATTCCTTTCCATTGATCCAGCACCGTGGCTAATAGAGCACCTGTCACTGTTCTGTTCAGCACAACAGATAACTCTTCCTGGTGGACTCTTCTGATTCTCCGCCAGTCAGAATGACTCAGAAAGTTAATTTTCATTCAGCAAAAATGACCAGGCCTGGGCTTAGCAAGTTGCAGACCATCAAATGAAAATACCTTAAAATGATCACGGAGATGGTTAATTTTAGGTGTCAACTTGATGGGGTTAAGGGATGCCTAGATAGCCAGAAAGCTTTATTTCTAGGTTTGAAAGCATTTCCACAGGAGATTGGCCTGTGAGTCAGTGGACTGAGTGGAGAGGAGCTGTCCTCAGTGTGGGCAGGCACCATACACGCAGCTGGGGATCACATAAATAACAGTACAGGTGAGTTCACCTGCTCTCGCTCCTGGAGCTAAGACACCCTTCTTCTTCCGCCTTGGGACATCAGAACTCCATGATCTCTGGCCTTAGGATGCTGGGACAGGCACCACCAGCTCCTTGAGTTCTTAGGCCTTTGACGTTGGGCTGAGAGTTGTACTTCAACTACTCTGGTGCTGAGGCTTTTGAACTCAGACTCAGCCACGTTGCTGGCATTGCTGGGTCTCCAGCTTATAGGTGGCCTATAGTGGAACTTCTCAGCTTTCATAGTCATGTGAGCCATGACTAGTAAATCCCTCTCATATATCCATAGCTGTATCTTTGTATCTATGTACATCTTGTTGGATCTGACCCCCAAAGAACACAACACTTTCCACAAGTGATGAATCTGCACTCTATAGACACAGCATGAGCCGTGAGAGTCAGGGCCATGGAGACCCCCTGTTAGGACACTCTTGGGGAGAGCACACCTCTTCCAACTTTAAATACAAATAAGTAAGCTATTTGCGCTTATAAACACTCTAGTCTGCTTGGTGAGTTCACCCAATCAATAAGTATCTTTTTACTGAGGCCTGGCACAAAGTTTCATCATACAGCCAAGAGCATTTCTCAAAATGATTAGGAATAGAGATAGACAAGAAAGGGATGGTGCAAATGGAAAAGCATTATCAATTCCTTAATAATTCACTGAGTGTGGACTCTGGCCCAGGCACTTCACTGGGATTACAAAGATGAATGAGACACAGCCTCTGCCCTCGAGAAGCTGGTAGAGTAGGAAGGGAGACAGGTGCATAAATAGATCACCACAGAGTGGTAAGAATGATGGTGTGGAAGAAGGGCACACTCCCGGCGTGAGCATAGCTGACTCAAAGGAAGACTAAGTATTGACCAGGAGCTGCCAGAGATAGGGGATCTCTGGGAAGGAGGTCAGTAGCACACAGGAGGGCCAACTGCTAAATGTTCAGGATTTTGCCAGCTGGTTGTTAAGTGTGGCCATTATTAAAAATTAAACTATGTAAGTTTATAATTAAACAAATTATATTAAAAATAAAAATGGTAATACTAAAAATGTATAACTTCCCTTATACATTTTACTACTAGCTATGACCTTGAGGGGCTTTTCTACCATCGTATCTGTATGGTGGAAACATTGTCTAGTGGCTGCTACCGCAACATGTCCCCACCCAACTCTGCACTCAGTGAAGTCATGATAGCAGCTCCTGATTGGCCACGATGCTACAGGTCAGAGATTATCCCCCTCTCCAGAAGGCCATTGATCAACAGACAGAGGCAAGACCATGAAAGATAAAGACAGGGAACTCCAAGCTGTGCAGAGAGCAGTACAGCAAGGAGCAGCGACAGATGGTGACCTCACAAGCTCCAGTGCTTTTCCACCATCCACACACCCATGTCTGGTCCAGGGCCCCTGGAGGTCAAGAGAGACCCAGCTTCAGATGACTTTTGAGACCACATGAGGAGCTGGTGCTGGAGGCTCAGAAGGCCCTTGAGAGGGAGAGGTCATCTTACCAGAAGCAGGGAGGACCATTTGACTGGGCAGTGGCTGAACTAGTGGCAGGAATCCAGGATGACTTCCAGGTTGGATGGAATCATCCACCTGCAGGAGACACGTTCTGTGGGAAAAGGTGACTAGTGTAACTTCCACATTTTTCTGTGGTATTTGGTCTGTGAGGCCCCTTTGCAGATAATTGGCTCTTTAAGGGAAGTTCAGGAGACATCAGGATGGTGCCCTGGACCAGACATAGGTGTGTGGATGGTGGAAAAGTACTGGAGCTTGTGAGGTCACCAAGGAGGGCATCCCAAGGGAAAAAGACAACTGAAAATGTAAAACATTAGCCAGCTGTGGTGACACACACCTATAGTCTCAGCTATTTGGGAAGCTGAGGCAGGAGGATTGCATGAACCCAAGAGTTTGAGGCTGTAGTGAGCTATGATTGTGCCACAGCACTCAAATGTGTCTCAAAAAATTAAAAAGGAGGGAGGGAAGGAAGGAAAAAAGGAATGAATGAATGAATTACTATAGAAAATGGACATAAATTTAAGTAACATTTAAACTACATTTGATGGGGGGAAAGATAAAAATTATAGAACCCCATGAAATAAGTTAAAAATGAGATAAGCCAACAAAGTGATATAACAGAGTTCTCAGAGTTAAGAAAATAATGAAAGAAACACTTCACGACAGCAGAATTGTAAAGGAATTTAGCAACAACAATGGTTTAGAAGTGACATAGCAAAAATTCAGTCAGTGAAAAGAAAGACAAGCCTGGGACTTTATTTCATAACACAGAAGAAAAGGGACAAAGAGATCAAAAGAAATAAGGCCTAGATATGGAAGATGGATGATGGAAATTGAGCTCTGATGGAGAGAGAGAGGGAAAAAAAAGAGCAGCAGAAATATTCAAAGATATGAAAAAAGAAAATCTTTTCATGTTGAAACAGTACCTAATCTGTAGGCTCATTATAGGTCAGGAAAAATTGAAAAAAACAGATGAAGATTTAGACATATTTTAGTGAAGCTGTTAATGTTGTAAAAATTAAAAAATCATAAAGAAAACATTTTATTCAAAAATATGAGTGGGGGGAGGCACCTGTGGCTCAAGGAGTAGGGCACCAGCCCCATATACCAGGGGTGGTGGGTTCAAGCCCAGCCCCAGCCAAAACTGCAAAATAAATAAATAAATAAATAAATAAAATATGAGAGGAAAAATTTAATGTGTCCTTAAAGAGAGTTCAATATTGCAAAGATATTAATTTGCCTCAAACTAATTGATAAGATTAATGTAATTCCAGGTAAAATATCAGTGAGATTATTTTCGAAAATTTCTAAAACTGTTTTCAAAATAATTTTAGAGTAATGAAAAATTAATAGGAAGACAGTGAATACAGGGAAGGAATAAGGAAGGATCAGGAAATACAGTAGGGTGTGAACAACTCCTATGGCAGATTGGGTAAAAAGAGGAAGAAAGATGAGATTGGGTCAAAAGGGAGTTGTTAAAAATGAAAGAGGTAATTAAGCAATTGGTGGAAAAAGACTAAACGTTTGAGACGGTCGGGATCCATCTGGAGGGAGAACAGGAGATGAGGAGACAGGAGAAGGGAGTGGACACCCTTAGAGTAGCACATGTTCTGCCTGAGGAGTTTGGAGGCATCTAGAAACGACAGTTACAAAATAGTGATACAACAGCTGATATAGTACATCGAACATTGTGTTGGGAGCTCAGGGAATGGTGGCTAACAAGATAAACACAGCCCAGATCCTCTTGAAGCGTGAGTCCAGTTGAGACAGATGAAAGGCAAAGAAACACAATCATTGCAAACTGTGATCATAAGGAATAAAGGAAATAAACACCGTAATAAGAATAATGGTGGAAAGTGGGAATGACACTACTTAGCAAAGTCCAAAAGGGCTTTTCTGAAGATATTTAAGAAAAGACCCAGGGAAAAGGGTGTCCCAAGATGCCCCCAGTAGAGATCCTGGCAGGAAGTGGGAAAAAGTGGGGGGACCATGGTGCTGGGGGGAATTAATTTGGGGGAGGGGAGGGGGTAGAGGGTGAGCCAGGACCTTGAAGGCTCTGGCAAGGATTTTGGACTTTATCCTAAGTGGAATGAGAAGCTATCAGAGCAAGGACACACACTGATTGGCATTTTATTTTTACGTTTCTTGAGATAACGTCTCACTCTGTTGCCCAGATTAGACTGCAGTGGCATCATCGTAGCTCCCTTCAACCTCAAACTCCTGAGCTGAAGGGATTCTCCAGCCCCCGCCTCTTGAATAGCTAAGACTACAGGCACATACCACTATTTTTGACATTTTTTTTTTTGGTAGCGATGGGGTCTTGCTCTTGCTCAGGTTGTTCTCAAACTCCTGGCCCCAAGTAATCCTCCAGCCTTGGCCTCCCAGAGTGCTGGATTTACAGGCACGAGCCCAGGACTGACTTGGGGTCTGATTTGCATTTGTAAAGGTTACCTCTGGGCCACTCTGTGGAATGGTGGGAAGGGGCAGCAGGGAAAAGAGTCAGGAGGTTCTTGCAGAGTCTCGGTGAGGACTGGCTCAGGCTCCGTGGGGGCGGGGGACGGACACAGACAGTGGGAGCCCCAAAAACACTGGAGGAAGCCTCTGCAGGACTTGCTGATGGCTGCTTAGAAAGAGAGGGGAATACAAGACGACCTACACATTTCTGACCTGGAACCTGGGGGTGGAAGCTCCCACTGAGAAGGAGGTGTGGGGAGGGGTGATGAGACTCAGTGGAAAGGGCTTAGGAATGAGTTTCCCGCTGCCGGGGAAACCAAGAGAAGCCTGCGCTCTGGGGCGCCAGTGAAAACTGTTAAGGAAATTGTTCAGGACACAGGTGCTGGCTGAAATAGAAGGAGGTGAGAGGAAGGCCAGTAAATGAGCACCTGGAATTAATAAAGGACACCAAGCATGACAAAGAAGAGATGAAGAATTAGGTGAAAGAGAAGACTGCAGCACGTGCAGGTAAAGTAGGAGGAGCACCCCGAGAGTGGGAGCCTGACTGTGCTGATGACTGAGAGGAGGCGGGTCCTGGCATGTTTCCAAATGAGGACAGCGCTGCCGGGTGGAGATGCCCAGCAGACAACCCCACTTACAGAATCAGGACTAAGATCTGATTGGCAGATGGACCACATCCCGGGCAACTGAGAGTAATCCTACCTTTTACACCTGGATTCACAACCTTCCCAAAATCAGAATATAGTGACATATACTTAACATTCAAACTCACTCCGTCTCCGTAGTCAAACCACACTCAGCACAAGTCATCTTTCTCCGAGAATTCAGCTTTCTTATGTTCCTCTTGTGCTTCAGGGTCACCCTTAGGGACATGAGTTATTGTTGGATTGAAACCACTTTATCTGAAACAGAACTGCCGCGGTTTGGGAATAAACGTTCTCTGAGCCTTGGCGTATGAAATGCGCAAAGAGGCTGATCTCCCGTGTGGAAGATTTCTATTCAAAGTTTACACAGATTACTATTTTCAATGTTAGCCCAACTGACTAGCATTTTGTTTTCCGCTCTTGTTTTCCTCATGCAGCTCAGAAGCCATATGGTAGACAGCTAATCACGCAGTTTGAGGACTGATGTACCAGCTCCCTCTGCTCACAGCACAGTGGAAACCACACCGCCCACGCGGGGTTTCCCTCTCTCCTCCCTGGTGTGCTTCCTCGTTGCGTCTCCTTCTCCCTCTCACTGGGATCCACTTCTCATCTTCCTCCTCTTCCCTGCTTTCTGGCTTCTGTCTTCCCCACAGGCTGCCTTTTTCTCCCAGTCGCCTCCTCCCTCCGTCCCCTTCCCTACAGAGCTCACAGATTCAGATTGCACTTGCTGGAATCTCATTGTCTGAGCAATGACTGCCCTCCCTAACTTCTGTCATTTAAAAAAAGAAAATCTTGTCATTTGAGCTTCATGACTGCCAGGATTCTTGATAAACTAAGATTTATTGTGGGTACACAATGCCGATCTCCAGGCTAAGTATTCTGAATGTGTATCCTGAGTATTCCAAGGAGAAGCGTTTACGTAAATGTCTCTTTGTTTGGAAAGCATTGTTTTTATAATTGTTCAAGAAGGTAATACACAGAATCTAATGAATGCTTCATGTGGCCAGATGGATGCCTGGGATCCGGGAGGCACTGTGAGGGCAGCATAGCCCTCCCTTTGGGAGAAGTTCATATACTGTACCTTCAGTTAGGGGGTGGGTGCTCCAGAGTGGCCAGTAGTACTTACCACCTGTGAGTTGACCCTTTATGTAACTCTTCTGTCTTCTCCTTCTTCCCCCAAAGCCAGAGAGCACACAGGAGGACAGAGAGTTGGTGAGAGTTGCTGAGAGCTGAGAGATTTGTTCAGGATGAGAAAGGTTGGTGGAATAGAAGGAAAAAATTCCCTCCTTTTTTAAATCTCATCATAAGGCACTTTCTAGCCAACCAGCTGAGTCATTATCTAGTCAAGTTAATTTATAGTTTTTGTTAAGGTGTACAGAATAATAGGACTTTGGAGTGGCTCATTCTATAATTCATCTATTTTAATAATAAAATAGGATGAGATTATATTGGGATCAATGTAGGGCCAATGGCTAATATTATGGTCAAATCCCTGCCTGACCTCAGAATAATCAATGCAGACATAACCGCAGGGGAGAAGTTACCTGGGTCAGCCACCTGACTTTGTTTTTTCAAAGCTCAAAATAAGACACAGAACTTGTTCCCATTACTCACTAAACTGATTTTCTGTGGCTCCAAGTACTCATTTGGCTCCAGGTGGATATGGCTTGTCTTTAAAGCCTCTTTTAAAAATATAAAAACAGATCAAGAAGAAAGAACTCTTTCCAATGGCAACAAGGTATACATGGGCCTTCTTTCTATTTATGCATAAGGCTTATGAATTTGATTTTAATGGATTTTCTTCATGTTGAAATTTGTGCATTATATGTGGAGTCTTTCACTAATGTTAGGATTGGATTGAGTCTATATCATGAGAATGTATCTCACTAATTCAGCTGGTTCATTTAAAAATAGGTATTGTGTTGACATACACACAATATATGTATTGTGGGGTCAGGGGGCAAGTTTGACTGAGTTCAAGAGCAATAGATACCACCTTTAAAACACTGAAATACATGTGCTGCATTGCATTAAGGCATTGCATATTCTTTATCCCAAAAGTCATTACAGGCTGTCGTCAAAATCAGAAACTCTTCTTTCTTTAGTTAAAAGACTTTTATTCTTTTAGGGCAGTTCAGACCCTCCACTTTCCTCTTTCAGGAACATTTTGCATCACTATGATATATTTGTTATAATTTACGAGCTGATTTTTAAAATTTCAACATATCAAAGGGGTGCAAATGTTTCTGTTACGTGGATACTTTATAAAATGTGGGGCTTGTAGTGGACCCCTTTTATAAAAAGGTACTAATGTTTTTGTTATGTGGATACTTTGTATAATGTGGGGCTTTAAGTGTGCCTATCACCAGAAGGTGAGCCAATATTGATACACTGTTATTAACTAAGGTCCATAGTTTACATTAGGGTTCAAACTCTTTGGGTTATATAATCTATGAGTTTTGACAGATGTTTACAGACACGTATCCACCATTGCAGTCCTAGACAGAATAGTTTCCCTGCCTAGAAATCCTCTGTGCTTCACCTATTCATCCCTCCCTCTCTCCCTGCGGGTTTCTGCAAACCATTGTCTTCATGGGCTTGCTTATTCTGAAATAGGATAGTTGGAATCGTATAGTATGCAGCCTTCCCAGGCTGGCTTCCTTAACTCAGCTGTATGCAGGTCGCTCTATGTGTTTCTGTGGCCTGATAGCTTATTTATTCTTGTCACTGAACGATATTCATTGCATAGAGGAACCATAGTTTGTTTAGCCATTCCTTTCCCATTAAATATTCCTACATGCTATACATCCTACCAAGTTCTATGAGGGATACCAAAACCTTCTGAAACAGCTTTAACCTCAGACTGGTCTATTTATAAAGAGATATGTTAGACAAAATGATATAAAACTATATTTTAAAGCACTCAACAAGGCTGGGCGAGTGGCTCACGCCTGTAATCCTAGCACTTGGGGAGGCTGAGGTGGGTGGATTGCCTGAGCTCACAGGTTCCACAGACCAGCCTGAGCAAGTGTAAGACCCTGTCTCTAAAAATAGCCAGGCATGGTGGTGGGTGCCTGTAGTCCCAGCTATTCAGGAGGCTGAGGCAAGAGGATCACTTGAGCCTGGGAGTTTGAAGTTGCTGTGAGCTATGACACCATAGCACTCTACTGAGGGTGACAAAGTGAGACTCTGTCTCAAAAAAAAAAAAAGTAAAGCATTGAAGGACGTGGTTTGTACCAAACACATGTAATATAGAAAAGCTATGTTCTAGGGCAGTGGTTCTCAACCTTCCTAATGCCTCCTAATGCTGCGACCCTTTAATACAGTTCCTCATGTTATGGTGACCCCCAACCATACAATTATTTATGTTGCTACTTCATAACTGTAATTTTTCTACTGTTATGAATCATAATGTAAATATCTGATATGCAGGATGTAGTTTCACTGTTACAAAGGGGTTGCGACCCACAGATTGAGAGCCACTGTTCTAGGGGAACATGGATCCCTAGAAATTAAACACATATTTTTTATGTATATGTTTCCAGGGCCCATTGCATTCTCAAAGGGATATATTGCACCTGCTCCCAAATTAAGAATCACTGCAGATGGGCGGCACCTGTGGCTCAGTGAGTAGGGCGCTGGCCCCATATACCAAGGATGGGGGGTTCAAACCCAGCCCCAGCCAAACTGCAACAAAAAAATAGCCGGGTGTTGTGGTGGGTGCCTGTAGTCCCAGCTACTCAGGAGGCTGAGGCAAGAGAATCTCCTAAGCTCAGGAGTTGGAGGTTGCTGTGAGCTGTGTGATGCCACGGCACTCTACCAAGGGCAATAGACTCTGTCTAAAAAAAAAAAAAACACTGCAGAGATTGGGGGGGAGGTCTGCAAATGACCATCAGTTGCATTAGTAGACAGAGAAGAGCTCAGTAAGGGGATAGGGCTGGACCTGAGGGGTGGATGGAGCCTGGGACAGAGGAGAAGTGTGGAAGGTAGGTGGGCTGCCAAACAGGGAGGGAGAAGAAATGTACTTTGAATTAGGAAAAGGAGGAGAAACAAGGTTGGCTAAGGGAGTAAACTTTATCTCTTGGTCTATCCTTGAACTACCTTCAAGGTCCAAGAGATAGTTAATCTAGGATTATGAACCACAAAAATGCCTTGTTTATCCCAAATAGAAAGCATCACATGTCAACCATTAGTGGACAGTAAGTAAGGTGGATTTTCTTTAAGAAATGCAGCCTCCAGGTTCTCTTTGCCACTTCTTGATAGAGAAATTCCCCTATAAAGAGTCTTGGATTAGCAAGTCAATATGAAACCATGAACCTGATCAGAAAAGGGAAGACAGGAGAGAGAGGAAAGAAGGAAGGAAGATGATTTTCTATCAGGTTAGACTGGCACTTGGCTCAGAAAAGCTCTGCTTATTTTCACCTCTGTATCACGGATGAGAAAATGCTTTGCAAACTGTGAGCACTTTGTAAATGTCCCATTATTGTGCTGTTCCATCTCACATGAAATATGCTTCCTTCTCCTCTCTGCTTTTCTAAATCACATCCATCCCTACATGTCTGGCTCAAAATTTAATCTTTCTTTGACTATTTCAGCAGGCTGTGATCTTTCCATCCCCTAAATGCCAATAGAATTTACAATAAGAATCTTTCATTTGGCTCAGTATCACATGCCACAGTTACTTGTTTTTTTGTTTTTTTCTGGGCCTCTGTCTCACTTTTTACTACAAGATACAAGAAAAAGTGTTCACTCACGTTTGCCAGTCACTAAAGTGGTGTTTGGCATGTGGTGGGTGTTCAATAAAGACTTTTTAAATTGTACTAATGACTACGGGATTTCTAGAGGGATGGACTATTTTCATACTATTTAGTTTGTGCCATTTGCATAGTGGCTAACCATTCAATTACATATCTTAGAAACTGGTGATCTGGTCTGAACACCCGGCTTATTTATCTAATCAGTCAGGCTGCAGACCACCCACAAGACCCTTTGTGGGGGCTGGATAATCCTGCACCAAGCATTCTTATCATTCTTCTTCTTCTTCTTGCGATTTTGCCTTATTTCCTATTGATGTTCTTTTACCTGGGCCTCAAATGATACTAAATGATGCTTACAACTTAAAAAGTGCATTTTCTGAGACAGCGCTTCTGCAGGAGAAGGGTGAGGCTAAGCCCTTTCTCCTCCCCCATTCATCCCTTGCAGCACAGTTAACTTAGGAGCCAAAGCCCTGAGCCAGAGCGATCTCTATTTCCTGTGAGTAAAAATAAACAAGACGTCTGATTCCTGCCCCTGCCCACCTCCCTGACAGTTAAGAGCGACTGGCCAACCCTTTGCCCAACTTTGCTTCCAGGATTCTCTCAAGCATAACCACCTATATCCTCACCACCATTTTGTTTGTTTGTTTCTTCTTATTGTCAATAAACTATACCTGGAGGCTGGGCCAAGTTCTATAGAACATTTGACTCAAAATGTGGGGTCTTAAACCCCTGGGACCTCCGAAGAAAAAACAAACAATTAACAACAAAAAACCAAGCAAGTGGGTGATCACATAGGCTGGAGAGCAGGCAGATCATAGATGAGGCTGGTTGGCTCTTTCAGGCTCCTAAGGGTTGGATATTGGAAGAATCTCTGTGAAGCCAGGAGTCCAGGTTCAGCTCTATGGTTTTGGTAATTCTATTTTATAAGTTTATCCAAGAGTTATCTAGATCGGATGAGTTGATCCATTCTAACCAATCCACAGGGTAGTTAGTTGTTTTTTCCCAATTGGAATATTGATATATTGATTTACAGGGAGAGATAAATCCTCCTAGGGCCCCAAATATTTAAGTGCAGGGTGTTTATTTATCTTCTGATAAATTCCTAATGCGGAGACAGCTTGCTAAGCCCAGAATCAGAGTGTGGTGCATTTTCTGTAGGGTCTAGCAAACCATGATAGGCACACAGCCCTGCTCTACTTTGAAGGCTATCTGCCTGGAGAAACAAAACATTCCGATGTGAAGACACACACGCACACACATTCTTCCTCTTCACTTCTTTTTTCTAAATTTCACAATGACAACCGACCACTTATATGTGCCATAATAAAATGACTCTTTGTTTCAATATTTGAAAATCACAGTGAAAGTAAGTATGTGATTACCACAAAAAAGGGGTGGAGGGAACGCTCCAAAGATATATAAAGACAGCAAGGTAATAATTTCCTACCTCTGCCACTGTCTCCATTTCCCAGCCCCTGTCTCAGAGGGTGCTGCTCCTGCACCTTTTACCAGCAATATACAAAGATAGAAAGGACAGTCAGAGAGATTTTCACATTTCTTTTGTAAATACTAAACCATGTACCTTACTCTGAAACTTAACTCCTCTCACTACTACGTCATGGATACGTCCCCCGGGTCAGTGAATATAACTCCAGCATTATTTTTAGGAGCTGCCTCATCTATGATCATTTCCCAGCCTCTCTGTGATTAGATTTAGCCACATCACTGAGTTGGGGCCCATGGAGCGTGGCTGGAAGACAAGACCCCACTCCTAGACCTGGCCCATCAGAACCTCCCCGGGTGTCCTCTCTTCTCTCCATGCTGGAAGCAAAGGACGCTGAGGCTCCCCCTCTTAGCTGGGGGAAGCCTGGGCCCTAAATCACTGCATGGAAGGCCAGCTGCTGGACACCCACACTGGACAGCTGTACAAAGGGGAAATAATCTTCCATTGTGTCAGGCCACCGTCAGCATTTATCTATTAGTGTAGTTTCTGTTATCTACCTGAGGCAACGGCTTCCACCATATTAGTGTTTCTGGAGTTTTTAAAATATACATTCAGACATAAAATCCAGAACCTGTATCAATTGTGTAGTCACTTACCACACATTCTCCTAATACCTCCATGAATTCACATATATTGAACATGGAGTCCTAAGCCGTCCACCTTACCCATCAGAATGAACGCAGAGCAAGAAAAGGAAGTGTCTGTGTCCAGATTTTTACTTATTACTATGTAATCTCATTTAGTTTGATCACAATGCAAAGCCATTTCTTTGAGAGTTTAGGGAACCATCTCTCCGTTGTTCTTTTTGAGCACTGTCTTTTTGTCAACTGTCCCTAACTAATCACTGAAACTATGCAGGTTTTGCTGTCTTGACAGAAATAGAAACTCTCTAAATAATCATTTCTGTTTTTAATTGCTTAAAAGGTGGGATAAAAGGTCAATAGACAGCGGTTGGGAAAGTGAAAGAAAAAGGGAATTTAAGGTAATTAGCAGGACTTGGATTGTTCCAGTTTTCAAAATCATAAATAATGCTTTCAGCAGGAGTAGTAGCAGTTGGGCTGTTTCATTAAAACATGACATCTCCAAGATCCTCATGGTCCTGGCTTTTAAACCAAAGTTTCATTGACTTTTATAGCAAAGGAAAATTACTTGGTGAGCCTAAGAGCCTATTGCAACAGTTCAAGGTAGAATTCTTGTCACTTGCTCGCAGGTATGGAGAATAAAAGGCAGCTGCAGCAGAGAATCGTGTACACTGCGTGTTGAGGAGGAAATGACCCTAGAAACTGATGACTCTGCCGTTGCATCCATGGGCCCAACTAACCACACTGCTCAGATTCCGTCGAGCTCAGTGTGGGCTGATGGAGAAGTTGACCTAGAACTACATGTACAGACCTAACAGGGCTCTAGAAAAAAATATGATTACACTGATTTGAGGCCGTACTCAAAAAGCCATAAATCCCAGCCCCTGGGTCAGACATTTCCTTAATAAACGGATTAAACATACTACAAGTATAGGCATTTTCTATAATTTCTCAAATTACTACATAGAAGACAAAAGATGGATATGTATGTCTGGTGAGATGCTAAACCAGGTGGGGATGGCACTCATCAGACCAGGGACCCTTGGTTAGCAAATCAGAGGGTGTCACCTATACAGAATTGGAGAAAGGCTTCTATCTTCCTTTTGATAATGATGTGTAAGGCAGGTGTTTTCTCAGACTCAAAACCATATAGCTTTTGTTTTCCAACCCTTTGTTTCCATTTTTCACTTTCTACCAACTTGGATTCCCACTCAGAAATATTCAGTGGTTCTTCATTGCTTATGGAAATAACATTCAAATACCTTTGCTCGGCACTACAGGCCCTCCCCAGTCCAGACCCAGTCTAATTGTCTAAGCACATTTTGTGTTCACCACTGCCTAACATCTGTCCCCTGTCTGGGGCAGGGCAATCCCTCGGGCACCTCCATGCCATGTGCCAGGCCTATTCCTTTGTTCTCAGCCCGAAGCTGTTCCTCTGCTCCCACACACATCCTGTCCTACTGGTGCTGTGGGCAGAGCCTGGCATTTCTAAGTCCTCTTTCACATCACAGCCTGGCTCCCTGGCTCCAAAATGCAAGAAGCTTAGGCGGCAGGTCAGTGTCGAGGGTGCAGGCACACCGGGCCCCACACTCAGAACACCATGCACCTGGTTTAAAGTCTGCCATCACTACCTTGAAATTCTCCACGGCTTTGGAATAAGGGGCCCCTCGTCCTCACTTTGCACTGGACTCCACAAGCTATGTAGCTCGTCCTGAGGGCAGTAACTATTCACGTGGGCAATTCCAACGTTTTGTTTAATTAAAGTGAAGACGACATTTTAACACACCTAGAGCAGTTTGTGTGACAAAGTGATCTTACACGCATCGCCTGGTCTGAACCACCTCACGAACACATGGGGTAATGACGGTGAGTTCCAGAAGTAGTTATTGGTCTTGAGGCATTTCTGAATCAATTGAAAACAGTTTCTGTTTCTCCTTTAAAATTCTGTGTTAATATTTTTCAGGCCTTCTTGCTCTGTAATACTTACCATAATAAAAGTTCAGAGTAGCCTAGATGCCTGATATATGTTGGGGCTAAACTCTCCACTGTGCCAAGTTCCTAGGGCTGCCAAGAAAAGTACTACAAACTGGGTTGCTCAACCAACAGAAATGTATTCTCTCAAACTTCTGGAGGCTAACAGTCCAAAATCAAGGTGTTAGCAGAGCCATGTCCCCTCTGAGATCTGCAGGGAATCTTTGTTCACCTCTTTCTCGCTTCTGGTGATGTGCTGGTGATCTCTGGCACCCTTGGCCTGTAGATACAACACTCCAACCTTGGTCTTCATGTAGCATTCTCTCTGTGTCTCTGCCTTTAGCTGGCCATCTTCTGATGAGGACACAAGCCATAATGAACTGGGGCTCACTTTACTTCAATATGACTCCATCTTAAATTAACTTTACTTTTAATTAATTACCTTTGCAATGAGCTAGGAGTTAGAACTTCAACATCTTTGGGGGGGCTGGTGGTGGAAGGGGAGACACAATTAAACCCATAACACTTCCTCTGACCCCTACACTGTGAGTCATTAAGTCCTATAGATTCCAACTGTGGAACATCTTTTGAAACCAGTCATTTCTGTTAATTATTGCCACCACTGAAGCCCAGGTCTCCCTCACCCTATTCTCTATGCCCCCTCCCTGCAGCAGTAAGGGCTTTTAAAAAATCTGTATCTGGGCCAAGCATGGTGGCTTACATTTGTAATCCTAGCACTTTGGGAGGCCAAGGTGGGAGGATCACTTGAGACCAGGGTTCAAGAGCAGCCTCAAGACCCCATCTATACAAAAAATATATAAAAATTAGACTATAGTCTCAGATACTTGGAAGCTGAATCAGGAAGATCACTTGAGCCCAAGAGTTTGAGGCTATAGTGAGCTATGATCACACCACCACACACCAGCCTGAATGACAAAGTGAGACCCTGTCTCAAAGAAAAAACAACAGCAAAGAATAAGATAAAACAAAACCCTGTATCTGATCCCATCAATCCCTAACTTCTCATGAGAGTTACCTTTGAGTTTTTCTTTGGAAAAATCTTGACATCCCAACTCTCTGACAAGGTTGCCCTGCTGACCTTCCTCCACTCCAACCTCTGCCTTACCCCCCACACTCCAGGCAGACTGAGTCTCCCTTGGTTAAGGGCCATGATCCCTCATTCTCCAGGCCTTTGTGCTGCCAGGGAGACTCTGCTGACCTCCCAGTCTTTCAGGGTTTGGCTTTCACACCTCTTCCCCCTTCCCATGTGCTTTGGTGCCTGGGCAGAATTAGCAGTCAGGCAGTGGCCACAGCCCTTGCTTCTCCACTGGGTAGCAAAGAGAAGCCAGAAATCACCAGCTCTGAAGTTTCTGCTCTGCCCACATCTTTAAACCCCAAAGGAAGGTGAGAGTTTAAGTCAATCCACACCACAGAGTGCTGGGATATCCAGGGATAGAATAAAAGGAGGTGAAATCATCTTCTCTTGTATTAAGAATATAGATCCCCTTTGGTGTTGTTTTGGAAATGCAAAGAACTAACAGAATTCATTTGAAATTATAATACTTAGAACTAATGGGCTGTCCTTCCTGACTACACAGTATCCTAAGATTGAATTTCCTGGGACTCAGGATTTCAGGAGTTACCCTCTCAGTTACCCTTGTCATCACACCATACCATAATTGAGGACACTACTAAGCACACAGTAGGCCCATGAAAGATTGCTGAATAAATGATGAAAAGAAAAACCAACTAAGTCACAGAAAGGTTAGCAAATTTGCCCACGGCCAGACAGCAAGTAGGTTGCAGAGACAGATATTGAATCCAAGCTGGCCTGACTCCAAGGGTCCTGTCCTTAGCAACTGCCCAGCGGTGATGAGCACTGGTCGCCCAAGCTCTGGGTCTGTCTTCTCCCAACTGTATTCTCAGTAAATACTTGTTGCACGAATGTCTTGAATGGGAGGGAAATGAAGAGAGGATACTAAACGAGAAAGAAAAGGGGAGATTGTCAAGGTAAAAGAAAGAAGACTGAAAACAGAGAAGGAAGAGAAAAGAAAGGGAAGCGCGAAGGTGAGAGAACATCTCGCCCCTCTGCCTGGATGCAGATGTTCGTACATTCTGGCCTTATCTGTGCCAGGGGGATTTACTGAGCTTCTCGTAAGTGCCAGCCCCCATTCTAGACACCGGGAATACATCAGTAAACAAAATAGACAAGACTCTGTGGAACTTAATTCTAGTAGGAAGAATCAGACAATTAAAAAAACAAACTTTAAAAATGAGTAAATAGGGCAGCACCTGTGGCTCAAAGGAGTAGGGTGCCGGCCCCATATGGAGGTGGTGGGTTCAAACCCAGCCCTGGCTAAAAAACTGCAAAAAAAAAAAGAGTAAATAGAATATATGATGTTAGAAGATACAAACTGCTATGCCGAGTAATAAGTTACAAAGAAATAATTCTGGCTTGTATAGAAATGTGCACTGATTTCCAAGCTCTTAACAGTTACCCACTGATACAAAGTTTCCAAGTTTAACTTAGAGTTGGAAGATAAGTTTCACAGTAATGTAATTTTCACTTCCATTTACATTCATTTTAATATATTACTAAGATGCTCAGTCTATGTCACAATGGTGATTACCAGTGTTCACAATTTATAGTTTCAATTTGTACATATGTAATTCACTAACATAAGGGACCGTTCTTATGTATTACAAACTAGCCATAAAAAGAAAAATAAAAGCCATCTTACATAGAACTCTGAACATGGTATGACTAAAAACAGATTAATGCAACATGGTTTGTTTGTTTGTTTGTTTGTTTGTTTGCAGTTTTTGGCCAGGGCTGGGTTTGAACCCACCACCTCTGGCATATGGAGCAGGTGCCCTACTCCTTGAACCATAGGCACCACCCTCTAATGCAACATGATTTTTAATAGTAGAGCCATTTCCTAAATACCATCATGTAAACTTGTCTATCTAACGTATGAAAACTATATAACTTTGTCCTCGGAGACAATACACATTAATTTTCTTTAACCATTTTCTTCATCTTAAACATCTCAAGACTTGGTGGTTCGGTTTCAGTGAATTCCAAACTTTTTTTGGAATCTTTTTTGTATCTTTTTTGCAGGGAGGGGGAAGACGTGAAGGAGGGAAAGTAATACTCTATAAACAGAAAAAATTCCCCCCAAATTAAACCTTTTAAAAAAAAATTCTTTTTTTTACTTTTACACTATTTCACTTTTTAAAGTCAGTTACAATGTTTCATCTTAAACATTAATGCAAATAAATTATTGTAGGGTTAGTTTGCCCTACTATTCTGGGACCTAAAATTCTAAATAAGTGAACAGAAAAGTAAATATTTCATGTTCAATTGAATCTGAAATTTAGAACAGTTGGTCAAAGCAGTTACAAATATAGAATTCAGTACGTGGTTATTCTGCTTTGGGGAGTGGGCAGTCACAGAACAGAGAGTATCAGAGAGTATTAAAAAACTTGTTTCCTATGTTAGGGGAAAAATCACAGGGCAGTTTAAAACTCTGAAGGCCATCTACTCAGGTATAAGATGAATTTTTTTCAATTTTCTGAATAAACATTTTTCCTTGAGTATCATAACATAGTATAACATATTGCTCAGTTTGAAACTATTCATTTTATACACCATTTTCTAAATCGCTTAGTAGATGAAACATACAATGAAACTACCTGTGCTAAAATTTGGGGGAAGTTTAGGTCCTTTTAAGGAAAGTATTAATAATCACTGACTACATCTATGATAAAAGTACTTATTTTGGTTTAGATAAAGCTGCAGTTCATGGAAATAATAAACATTAAAGTTTTAACATCCCGTGAATGCATGGATTTAGGAGAATAAACATTTTGTAGAAATTTTTTTAAATGCTATGCAAATACTTATATATATAGTAGAATAAGAATAAGGGCAGGGATTCTTATCCCGGAGTGCCAGACTCACAAGGGGTTCAGAGATACAAGTCAGGTGATCTGTGAACTTGAAAGGGACAGGAACTGGGGGAACATGACACCTTTAATCTTAAACCTTCAAATCTGACAGTAAGCAACCACTCACAGCAGCAATGACTTTGTTACCAATTGAAATCACAGCTATTGTATCCCATACTGAGGGTTGTTGCAGGTATCTTAAACTATTGTTTACACTCTTCACTACTTTGTAACTATTGGGCCTGTGGTTAGATCTTGTTACTGAATGTATCACTAAGGACATATAGCTCAGTATAGTTTCTTTTGTAGCCTTATGTGTCTTATTTAATGCACTTAAAAACATTTTTTTTTCCTGCAAAGCAGTCTCCATACTCCACCAAAGTCAAAAGGAGTCCATGGGGGCCGGGGTGGGAGATGGGTAAAGGTTAAGAACACCAAATAAGGGAAAATGGGGTAATGGGGTACAGGAGAGACAGTGGGGGTGACAGGACAGGCTGCATTATTAAATAGGGTGGGCAAGGTAGGTCTCATGCCTAATGCCCTCTTGGACCCAACCTGCTAGGACAGGCTCTCTTTGGCCATCCTGTAAGTGCCCTGGCTTTGCCTGGCTCTCAAACTCAGGCACCCAGGGTGCCACTTGCTAATCACCAGCACTCCCTACCACTCACTACCTTCCCTTCTTGGTGACATAGGATTTAACATTCAAAGTTTGGAATTAATGAAATAATGTCAAAAGAACATAAGGAAATTCAAGAATACTAAAAGAAAAAACAAAAAGGAAAAAGAAACCCTTGCTTGTCATGGTTGTTCTGCCTTTTATTTAAACATCCAACTCAACCAGACAAACTAGCTCAAGTCAGCCAGGCTGTATATTTCTCCCAAAGAAAAGATAAGCAAATCAGCAGCTTCTGAATGCTGAGTGTATCACCCAGGGCAAATGGAATGTGCACTGAACATCCTGCCACATTCCAACAGAAATTCTTAAAAAGTTCAAATTCATCTCACACACACACAAGTGAATATCTTCAGAATTCTATGACAAAAGATCGTTTTGCTGAGAAACTCTACACTTTGAGCCTCTTGAAATATTTTTAAAAGATATGTATATGTGGACTGTCCACATATACAGGAAATCACAAAACTAAATTCTTCCTACTAGTAATTAAGATGCTGTTCACTGCAAGTAATTGGTTGCATACTTAAGGCATCTTCATAAAGGTAATTCTTCTTTCACTAATAAGGCTGGAGGTCAGGGTTCCAGGGTTAGTTCACCTCCTCACCTTCAAGACTTCACTCTGATCACTCCCCCCAATAACTCAAAGCAGCCAATCCTGCTGTGATAAGGGAGGAATAGCAGGACCATGAAGGGGAATGGACTATCTCTTCCTGTGGAATACTCCTTTATCAGAAAGGAGGCATTTTCCCAGAAGCCCCCAACTTTCATTTTAGCTTTCATTGGCTAGAACTGGGTCACATGACCACCATTGAAAACATGATTGGTTTACCGTAGTTGACTTAGACCAATCATGATTCACCCCCTGGGGCAGGTGGATTGATGCCTAAACAAAATCAAAATTCTATACTGAGGTAGGTGCTAAGCTGGGTAATAGCCAAGAACATATGTCTGGAGTGAAAAGCTTAAGGATTCCATGAAAAAAAGAACTCTGGTCTTAAAAATAAAACAAAACTGTGAAGCTATTGAAGTAAAAGGTCTAACTGTGAACATCAGCTAAAATTGATTTTTAAAACCCCACCAGGGGCTTGGTGCCTGTGGCTTAAGTGGCTAAGGTGCCAGTCACATACACCTAAGGTGGCAGGTTTGAATCCAGCCCAGGCCTGCCAAACAACAATGATGTCTACAACCAAAAAATAGCCGGCATTGTGGTGGGTGCCTGTGGTCCCAGCTACTTGGGAGGCTGAGGCAGGAGACTTGCTTGAGCCCAGGAGTTGGAGGTTGCTGTGAGCTGTGATGCCACGGCACTCTACCCAGGGGGACAGCTTGAGGCTTTTTCTCAAAAAAAAAAAAACCCCCCCAGGCCAGGTGTGGTGGCTCACACTTGTAATCCTAGCACTCTGGGAGGCCAAGAAAGGAGGATCACTTGAAGTCAGGAGTTCGAGACCAGCCTGAGCAAGAGCAAGCCCCTGTCTCTACCAAAAATAGAAGAAGAAAAAAAATAGCTGAGCATTGTGGCACATGCCTGCCTCAGGAGGCTGAGACAGAAGGATCACTTGAGACCAGGAGCCTGAGGTTGCAGTCAACTATGACCATGTCACAGTACTCTAGCCAAGTGACAGAAAGACTGTCAGAAAAAAAAAAAAAAAAATTCCAGGGCAGCACCTGTGGCTCAAAGGAGTAAGGCGCCAGCCCCATATGCTGGAGGTGGTGGGTTCAAACCCAGTCCTGGCCAAAAACTGCAAAAAAAAAAAAGAAAAAAAAATTTCCTCCATGCATTCTATCCCCTGATTTTTATATTCCCACCAGCCTTCAAAGACTGTTTGGAAATGCACCCCAGGGATTCAGTACCCATTTATTAAGCACCTCCCCCCATCCGCCCTGAGGGCTTCTGTTGCCTGCCCTTCTGCCTTCCTCTTCTCTCACACTCATAACTTCCGCTAATGAGGTCGACATTGTTATCCCACTCTTCAGGTGAGAAAACTGAGGTGCAGAGAAATTAATAATTTTCCCCTTTTCAACCCAAATTTCCTGATGTTCAGCCTTTGTTCTGTGGTTTCCATACCCTTCTATAGGTAAAACATTTAAAAAACAAAACAGGAACCTTTAATACTAGACAGAAAAAAAATGTGTGTAGTAAAAATAGGCCTAAACTGTGCTTTGGGAACAAAGGCTAGATTACTTGTGGAGATGTGAGTGGGAGGCACAGGAACGGCTTCTTGAAGGAAGTGGCAGGTGCACTGGGTCTTCACGGATGGAGAGGCTGTTCAGGGCACTCTGGACAGAGTCTGGCATGTACAAAGACAAAGAGGCACCGCTATTGCTTAGGATGCATGAGAGGCCAGAGTGGGAAATGAGATGGGGAAGGTAATTTGGGGCAGATCACAAGGCATCTGAGTGTGAGGTTAAGGTAATTAAGGTCTATTGTGTAGGTGGCACGGCAACTCTGACCACCTCTGAGTAGTGCACAGAGCTTTGTCAACAGGGAGTTACATGAATCAAAGAAGAAAGAAACTGGAGTTGAGAATATCCATTAAAAAATTAGTGCAGGCTGGGTGCCTGTAGTTCAGGGGTTAGGGCGCTGGCCACTTGCACTAGGGCTGGGGGTTCAAACCCAGCCTGGGCCTGATAAACAAACAAATAAACAAACAAACAAAAATAGCTAGGCATTGTGGCAGGTGCCTATAGTCCCAACTACTTGGGAAGCTGAGGCAAGAAGATCGCTTGAGCCCAAGAGTTTGAGGTTGCTGTTGAGCAAATACGTCACAGCACTCTACAGAGGGCGACAAAGTGAGACTCTGTCTCAATTAAAAAATAATAATAATTAGTGCAGCAGTTCAAGCGGGAGCTAGGGAGAGGCTGAACCAGGTATTGACAGCAGAATGGAGAGGAGAGGGAGGAGGAGGGAGCTATCATGAAAAAAGAAAATAATCAGACGTGGCCATTGCCCTGTGATAAGGGATTGGGAGGTGGTGGTTTGTTAGCAGCAGAAGCTTTGAGAGATGAGCTCCATTTGGTGGAAGTGTCTAGAAGGCAGGTGGCAACACAGAACTAGAGCTAAGGAGACTTTGATCAATTCAAACATCAGCCTCAGGGACCTAGAGATGAGCTTGCTGAGAGAGCAAGCAGCAGGAGAAAGGAAAGCTTAGCCAGGCATCCTCAAACTATGGCCCGCGGGCCACATGTGGCCTACCTAGGACATTCATCTGGCCCGCCAGGTGTTTTTGCCACAGCTGCCTGTCCTGCTTAGCAGCTGACTCATCCCAGGGCCTGCAGTCTGGCCCTCCAACAGTCTGAGGAACAGTGAACTGGCCCCCTGTTAAAAAAGTTTGAGGATCCCTGGGACAGGCCCAGGCCATCGGGGAGGAAGTGGAGGGGAAGAAGGACATGGCCCCTTAAACAATTGGATCTCCACCTTCCAAGTTCCCTCCAGTTCTTAGCTTCTCCTTCCACACCAGTGGTTATTGAACATATCTGTGTAACATGTTTATGGAGGGAGTAAATTTAAAATGCAGCTTCTCAGGTGTCACCTCAGAGTTACTGAGTCAGTAAGTTTGGGGTTCTGCCTGAGGAATGTGCATCTTTAGAAAGGCCTTTACCTTGGAGGAGTTTTGACATAGGTGGGCCAAGGTTTTGAGAAATGCTTCCATGTGCCCTCTCCACACGTGATCTCACCGCCTCCTACGGATTAGCCACTCATTATACGCAGATGACTCAAAACAGTCTCTATCTCCCATTAAAAACCCTTGGCAGGGCTCCAGTCCCATATACCCACCTGGCAACTCGGCATCCCTCTCTGAATATCTCACAGGAAACTTAAACTCAACATTTTCAAAATTGAACTCATTTTCTCCCCACACCTGGTGCAAGCGGAATAGAGCTTGAGTTCCTCAGCTTGGCTGCAAACTCCGGCGTTGTTCCCAAGCACCACCTTGGCCCTGCTTTGCATGTTCAGCAATATTCTGACATCTCACCGATTCTGGGCGTGTAGACCTTTCTATCCTATTTGCTGTCCTTGGCCAGAGTTCACTGTGAGCAGAGAAATGCCCAGGCCCCCAAGTGATCACTGAATGGGGCTTACCTTGGTTTAATAGCACCCATAGGCTTTTAAAAAAGAGCTCCCCTTAGCCTGCCCCCTTCCTTCCACCAGCCACAAGCTTCTCTCTGTACCATTTCAGTCTAGTTTGTTCAAGTTCAACCTGGAATGCATCAGGCAAACCAAGCAATAATATCAGCCACCTCCCCACCATCACAGAAGTATCTCCGCAGAGCTGGGTTGCTTTCCTGAACTGCTTTTCCAGTGCAAATCCATCCTAATCTGCCATTCCTGCAACCTCCAGCAAAATCGCCCTGCCTCCTGTGCACCCACATTAGCTTCTTTTTCATTCAGAGGCTGACTGCGTTTTTTTTTTTTCCCCTCTCCCATAACTCCTTCTGCTGAATGCTGTTACAGCATCACTTTGCCTTTCCTGCACTCCTGTTCAGGTATCTGATCATTTTTCGACTAGGAGTAGAAGCAGAAAATGATGCTTCCCTATTCCCCTGATTTTGCCAATGTAATTTCTCCATGACTGCCATTTCCACAATCAGATTCCCTTCACCCTCCCAAGTCCCGCTCTACCCTTTGCTCTTAAAGCCATAGTTCATGTGAATGCAGTGTCTTCTCTTTCAAATTCTCTCTGAGTGTAATATCTTATCAGTGAAGCTTTCAATTAAAGAGTCCTGTGGTTATCAAACACCACTGTGTTACAAAAGGTACCATCAAAACCTACTGAAGGTTTACAGCAGGAATTCGAGGTAATTTCCCAAGACTAACCCAAACAAGAACAGGTCTCTATTATAATTTGTTAGGAAACAGAATTGTAAGAGAAGAAAGGAGAGGGAGAAGAAATAAAAAATGTGTGGAAAAGATAGAAAGATAAGGAGAAAAAGAGAGAGAGACAGACATACTACCAGAAAGAAAGAAGAAAAGGAGATAGACCAAGAGACCAAAAAAGAGGCAAGACCTCAAAAGACAGAACTTGAGAGAGTGAACTGCCTCCCCCAAGGCACATGCTCAAGACCATAGGCCCAGACACAGAAAATAGGGGGCTGCCAGGAAAAGGAGAGCAACACACACCAAGTCAGAATAAGACACCTCCTGCACAGGCATTGTGCTGTGAACACCCTGAGAGTAATAACCAGACATACAGACCTCGACGTGTATGACAAAAGGAGGAATATCTCCATATTGTGACCTTGAAGATCAGCTGATGTTGTGGGTTTTCACAACTATAGACATAAAGGAGGAAAAGACCCTTCCTTTGTTATTTGTCCTGGAAGCAAAATGAACTTGAAACGAGGTCAAAGCTCCCCATATTTACTCTACCATCTCCTGAGAAAGATATGACTTTTGTAGAGAGGAAACTGGCGTATGGTCAATAAATCCTTTTCCGTTTTCTTACCTTTATTATTGTCTCTCAAACCACCCAGAAGTTAAATAGTATTTTGACAGCCTAGAGTTCCACGTACTGCAAAAATTTTGGTTTATTACATAAGCTAATATTTGCAAACTTCTTAGAACACTAAGTCCTTTAATGGTCTTATAGATGAATAAGATACAATGCATACTATCTCTAGCCAAAGGGGACAGCTCCCGGAGCCCTCTCATTGTCACAGCCCCAGCCCGCTGGGCCCTCTCTGCAGAATGCTCTCTAGTGCCCTCTTCTGACTCCTGTCTAACCTTTCCCATTTTCGCCTCTCAAGAAACTATATTTCTTTTAGGAGAAATTTAAGAGCCCTCCCATTTCCCCCTAATTACTCTTACCCCAGTCACTGGTGTCACTCTTGCTCTTAAATCCAATGGATGCCTTTCTGTACTGATCTCATGTGACTTCTTAGTCCTGGGTGGCTCTGCTGACTGCCCCTGGGGTGTGGAGGACCCTGCTGTCCTCCCACTTCCCTGCCCGCTCCTTCTTGGGGAGTTTTCTTCCTCTTCCCATCCTTGCAGCACTGGTGCTCCTTGGGGCTCCATCTCAGATGTTCTCTCCTCCTCTCCTTCAGTACCGTTTTGCTGTTAGGTTTATACCTTGCCCTGATGTGACTGCAGTCCCCAAAGGAAAAGGAGACAATTCATATACTCAGTCTGCCAATTAATGAAAGAAAACTCTAAATTCATTTCAGTAATATTTTTCCATCTGTGCACTACTGAGCACGCTTGCTCACCTGAATGTTTTGCTGAGGTTTTGCACCCCAAAGGTACAGCCTTTGGATCTATATCTGGATGGCTTCATCGTGTTTACACAAGCGATCTTCACTACAATTCACCTTTCCAGGGGAGTATTCCAGGGAGTGAGACTACCTAGGGTCACTCAGAGCTAGACAGTAGGTGGGGCAGGGTTAGAAGCAAACAGTAAACACTGAACAGCGTTGAGTTGAGGTACAAGTGTGCCATGAGCTTCCTCCAAGAAGCTAACAGTCTAGGTCTGTGGGGACCAGGCACTCACACAGAAGACGACAGTCTGCCATCTAGGGTGGGGGTGTGCCATGGACAACAGGGAGCCCCCAACAGGCAGGAAATGTTCTGTAAACCTAGGGGAAGAAGAGATAAAAACCGGGGGCTGGTCACAGGGAGGTGTCCAGAATACTAATAACCACTTTTATTCGCTCCCTACTATGCGCCAGCCCTCTGTACAAAGCCTTTCTCAGGGGCTGTGGTGAGGACTCTACAAAGTAACTTCTATCAAGTTCTTGTCATGCTTGACACAAGGGGGCGTGGTAGATGGCTGCTGTTGTCCATTCTGAAGACACGTGAGCAGTACTTGTCATGTGCCAGGCAATGTGTACTTATCCAGGATACGATGTCAGGTCAGAAAAATGTGGTTTTTGCTCTCATTGAGCTTGTAGGCTAGAAGTGCTCTGTTCGATAAGGGTAGCTGCTAGCCACATGTGACTGTTAAAATTAATTAAAACTAAAAATTCAGTTCCTCGTCACACTAGCCACTTTTCATGTGCTTAACAGTTACACGGGGCTGTTTTGACATTGTTGCAGGAAGTTCTATTTGGCCAGTGCTGAAAAGGAACAGAGACAATAGGCAGTTACATACTCATATGATAAAGGTTATGATAGACTTACAGGCGCAAGAGGAGAACATGACAATTAGTATTATTATTCTCATTATAATTAAGAACCAAGGCCAGGAACAGTGCCTCATGCCTAGGCAATGTAATCCTAACACTCTGGGAGGCTGAGATAGGAGGGCTGCCTGAGTTCAGGAGTTCAACACCACCAGAGGAAGAGCAAGACTTTGTCTCTACTAAAAATAGAAAAGTTAGCCAGGCTTGGTGGTACTTGCTTGTAGTCCCAGCTGCTTAGGAGGCTGAGGCAGGAGGATCACTTGAGCTTGGGAGTTTGAGGTTGCAGTGAGCTATAAAGATGTTACTGTACTCTACCTGGGGTGACAGAGTGAGAGTCTGTCTCAAAAAAAAAGCAGAACTTGAGGCTCAGAGAGGTTAAGCGATTTGACCAAGTTCACATAGCCAAGTGGAAGAGATGGGATTTCAATCTCAATCTGTTTTACTTTCACTCTATCCCAAGGTATTTTATGAAGGAAATGGAAATGAACCAGGCACAGACAGAAACTGGTTAAAGAAAGAGGACTGAGAAAACACCCCTGGTGGGAAAGTGATAGCTTGGGCAAAAGCACAGAGGCACAGATGGACAAGGCTGGCAGAGGACTATGAGTAAACCAGTCTGGCTTGAGAGGCAGTGATTTGCTGAACTCATGTCCTTGGAAAGCTAAGTCAGGACCTGCCTGCCTTGATTAAAAGCCAAGGAGCTAAGAAACTCAGCCTCACCTACAGAGGTTGAGTCCTTCAAAGACATTAGGCAGGGGCGTGGTCAGATCCACATCTTATGAACTTGGCAGTATTCAGGGTGAACTGGGGCAAGACTAAAGCTAGGGAGGCCGGTTAAGCATTGCAAGGAGGATAGAAAGGAAGGGATACCTGACAGGTGTGAACCACTAACACCGGAGTGGCAACCAAGAGACCTGACCCTGAGAGTCAACGCGAGGTGACACTGAGCAACACGCTTTACGGCTCTGGGACTCATTTCTTCAACTCTAAAAGGGCAGGCTGGCCCAGATGATCTCTGAGGTCCTGTTTGGAGTCATAGTCTAGGATTCTGCAAATGTGAAAGGCATTAGGCTGAGAGAAGCCATAGGAAGGGGGCAGGAAAGACAGCAAAGTCCAAGATCCTCCTGAGATGAAGGGGCGATGATGGGCCACTAACCAAACCAAACAGCCTGCGAAAGGGCTTGTCTTTTTGCAGGGGAAAGAGAGGGTGGGGACCGGGTCTGCACACTAGGAAGGATAAGAGTAGTGAGAAAAGAGTGGGATAGGTTTTAAGAAAATCATACAGTGTTAGAGATTATTATTTCACACCCTGAAACGATACTCTTTTTGGACCCATGGTCCACATAGGACATACAATCTACCTCATAGTGAAACAAAAGGTTTATGAAACAATGGTTGCTCTTACTAAGGACAATCAGTGGACTCTAATATTTCTCCTGGATTCCATTTCATTCTTTTAAAAAGCTGGTTGTCATTCATTGCATTTATTTTCTATTCCCTTAGTGTGTCACGACCCACAGTTTTAAAGATACCCTCTAAGAGGAGACTCAACAAGTCTTGTGAAGTTGGAGGAGGTGGCAGGCATCCTAGCTAAACCTCCAGAGAGAAGCGAACCCAGAGAGGACTTTGCGGGGAACAGAGTTTGGGAGATTTAGCTGAAACCCTGATTGGACAGAGGGCTGAGAAAAGCCGGGAACCAGAAGCCCCTACCCGAGCGATGGAGGAGGACCCCTCGGAACAGTGTAGACGCAAGGAGGCCAAGATCAGAGGCGCGGACGCCGGACTCCGGCCAGATACAGCGACCGCCCCCATGGGCTGCGTTTGTTTAGGTGTGCAGGGAATAGCTTCGGCGGCTCTGACCTCCCAAGGATTTCGAAGCTCCTCGACCCGCTCAGCCTCCCTCGGCGGAGGGCGTGCGCCCACTCCTCCATCCATTCATTCCACTCCCACCTCGGCGAGCACCAACCGGGTGCGAGATGGGCGCGACACTTTGCCTGCCGGTGCTCTCTTCCCAGTCGGCTCCCTCCCCGCCCCGGCACGCGCGCGCACCCCCGCGCTCACACACACGCACAAAGTTCTGGTCGCCACCTCTGCGGACTCGCTCTCCGCGGCTCCGGG
>NW_003852444.1:5024725-5049000 GCF_000181295.1 Otolemur garnettii
GGGTGGGCTACTGCCCAAAGAAAAGAAGAGGGGGGGCGCCTGGGAAAAGACAGATCCGTGACTGTGCTTTTTATTTATTTGTAATAAATAAAGGTGATGGGGATTAGCTTTCCTCCTCCCCCCACCGCGAACATTATCTTTAGGATTATCTGCTTTCCACTTCTCTGTCCGCACAGCTCCCCTTCCTGGCCCTCTCCACTCCCACCCCACACTCCTTTATTCTTCGCGAGCCCCCGATTTTGGGGGGCTGTCGAATCGGAATGTATGGGGCTAGGTGGTGAGAAGGGGAAGAGATGAAAAGTCCATTTCAGACCAAGGCAGAACAATGAAATTGACTAAAATCTCCCTGCATTAGCGTGTGGAAGGAAAATGTAGTTTGGCTTTCGAGACGGGGGGGCGGCGAAGACATTTTTTTCCTGGATCAGTCGGGGTCAATCTGTATTGTGCACCTTCACCTGGTGTTGGGTTTTTTGTTTGTTTTTTCCAATTTGCCTGTCTTTAGGCAGAAAGAAAAGAACGTAAGGCAAAAGCAGCCCATTTCTCTTGCAGACTCTCTTCGGTTCCTCTTCAGTCAGTTCTGTCAGCTTCCAGCCAGAAATCAAACCAGAATGAACTAAGTTTTTACACTTCGATGTGTTTTTTGTGTGCTTGTCGTAGGAGGAATTTTGAACCCAAGCGTGCCTGATTTTTCAGTCATTTAATCGTGAAAATGTTTCGCTCATGAAATCATTGAAATAGCAGCATTTACATACTTTTCGTTTAGGTCCCTCTGGCTTTCTTTCGGTTTTGTTCAGATATTCTGCGGATGAAATAGCAAATGAGAGGGCAAAGGGTTTGTATGCAACCGAGAAGAGGGCCTGGAGAGGAGATTGTAAGCCTTCTATAGATCGGAGAACAGTTGCCGCCCGCCAGACAGGGAATGCATTAATAGTTTTATCTCTGTTACCAGAGGCTGATTAAAAAAATAAAAAAAAACTTATCTGAAAAGAAAATCTGTTATTAGTTCCAAGGCTCCAAATGAATTAGGTTTCTGGATGAGAATAAAGTTACCAGTCAGCCCCTGGATAACAAGGCTGTAAATAACCTATGGACTGTAAATATTTTTTTTTTTCAGACTCTCTTAGAAACAAAGGGGCTGTTTAGAAGGCAACAGAGAGATGTTATTCTAGGGGCTTTCCTCTTTGATTCTGAAGAACACAAGGTCCATTTAACCATTCGACAAAACAAAACGAAATTTCTGATCACTCCACCACGCAGAATAGAACATGCTGGTGGATATGGGCACATGCAGGAGAGCCCATGGTGGGCATTCATTGTTCATCTGTGTCTAGGGGAGGGGGCTACAGTCAGTGCTCCCACTGTCTAGAGTGTTAAAATGAAACAATTTTCTCTTTATTAAGTACCTTCTTGAGACTCCCTCTGCTGGATACTCCCGGTGTGCATGAGAGAAGGAACTTGGCATTGAATTCAGAACTATAGTAAAGGCTGATTTCCCTGTGACTCGGGGCTGGGTATGTGAGTTGGGATATATTTTGTCAACTTTGTAGAAAGCCATTTTGGGATCTGTGCTGTTCTCCTCCTGTTCCTTTCATGCTAAATCCGTATGGAATGTAGGCCATGCCCCTGAGGCTGGGACTTGGCACTCCGGTTTTTACTACGGCATTCATGCAGGCAGTGCATTACGGCGGATGAAGACTGCAGGTGCACACGGTCTTGTGGTTTAAGAATGAACACGAATCTCAAAGGTCTCGTGAACTAGCTGTTTCTATTTGCCAGCCCTACTTTCCCGTCCTGGGTGACCTACTCTGTCACCTCTTTCAACCCTGGATTTCTCTCAGTCTTGTCTGCGTGTCCTCATAGTTATTCCTGTCTTTTGTACCATTTTATTCTGTGAGAATTTCTCTGTGCATCTTTATAAATCTTTTCCTAGTCTCTCTCCTCACTTTGCCTCAACCAGCCCAGCATCACTCTGCCAGGAGCCCAGGCCTGGGGCTTTCAGAAAAAGCTTGTTGGGTATGCTGTAAAACAGACCGGGAACCTCTGGAATCAAGGGTTCCACTGCCAGGACCCACATTCCCTCCCTTGTAATGAGTGTTTCAAGGCTCCGGTGACCTCCTCTTTCCCTCTTTGATGACATCTGCTGGGTTCAGTGAACTTAATTTCTCCCATGTCCTAAGCGGAACACGTGGACACCCTGTGAGCAACCTAAAAAAGCAGGGCATTTCCCCTGCGGTTCTCCAAGAAGAGGGATTTCTCGTGGGTTCTGAGCTCCTAAAAACTGAACAGGATTCTTCTCAGGAGACGTATAATGACACATGGGGCCTTTCATGAATTGTTTCATGGGGTTCACCAGGTGGGAATACTGGCTGAAAGCCCAAAGGCATTGGTGGAGCATTCTGAACTGCCAGAGCTGTAGACAGAAATGCTGTTTTTGAACAAGGTATATTTGATAATACAAATTAATGGGTAGCAAAGTGATCAGTCTTTCAGGGCTTGCTTTAAGGATAGGCTCATGAATGACATGTTAGTTTTCTATGACTTGGGACTGAACTTCTTTTAAAAAGTTTTCTTTCTCAAAAAAAAGGTTTTCTTTTCTTTTTTTTTTTTTAAAGAAGGTTAAACATTTGCCTTGTGGGTGTTTTTACTCCATGGACTTGCTTGGCAAAGCTTTTTTAATATGCAGGGCAAAGGCCAACCACAAGGATCTACATTGCCATGGTTTCTGAATTGGAACCTAAATTGCAAGTTATTTACATTTTACTCTACCTGAGATGTGAGATTGGCTTATCAAGGAACATTTCACAGTTAGAATTCCAAAAACTGCTGTGCTGAAATCCATCATCAGATGAGGCTGAAGACACCTGTCTACCAAGATGCTTGCTAGAGATGAGATTCTGAATCTTCTTCTGTTGAAAAAATTTAATGACATGTGTTCTAAAATATTTTTTCTGGGTTGATGTTTTATGTATTTAAAATAAGTAAGTATAAATATTGTTTTCTTTCTCACCACATTTGAGTTGTAGTACATCAGAGCTCCTTAATTTTATCCTTGATCCTAGACGTGCACCGATATGATATTTGAATTGGGGAAACCTGCGTTTGAATTTAGCCGTATGTCTTTAGGTATGTGATGTGACTTCTCTGGGCTTCTTTTTAGTCTTATTGGATTGTGTGTGAATTCCATTAGAAACTAGTATATGTAAAGTCCCCAGCTGTAGTAGGCATTTTCTCAGTGTGTGTTAAATCCTCTGTCTTCTGAGCTGCTTACAGGCATGATGACTCCAGGGAAAGAATAACCCACCAATAGTTTAGAAAACCAGTAGTAGCAACATTTCAATTATTAATCTCCTGCTATTCCTTTTCCAGTTTGGACACCAGCACAATAAACCCCCTATAGCCAGAGAAGAAAGAACCTTTTTTTATTTTTCTAATCTCCTCTATGACCTTTCCAGATTCTTTATTGCCATTGCGTTTCTGTTAGTTTCAGGTAGAGAATTTCTCTTCTCTTGTGGCACTTTCTTTTTTTTTTTTCCTTTGGAGACAAGAGTCTTGTTTTGTTGCCCTCGGTAGAGTGCTGTGGCATCATAGCTCACAGCAATCTCAAACTCTTGGGCTCAAGCGATTCTCTTGCTTCAGCCTCCCAAGTAGCTGGGATTACAGGTGCCCACCACAACACCCAGCTCTTTTTAGAGACGGGGTCTTGCTCTTGCTTAGGCTAGTCTCGAACCCATAAGCTCAGGCAATCCACCCAACCTTGGCCTCCCAGAGTGCTAGGATTACAGGCCTGAGTCTCCACGCCAGCCCACTTGTGGCATTTTCTATGCCTCCTTAACGATATGGAAACAAACTGCTTAGGACAGAGTTTCAGGGGCTGCAGCTGTGCCTCTTGGAAAGTATCCCTAAGTATGGAAGATAACCTTTGCCCTTAACCAAGATCCATTCCTAAACAAAGCAGTGGGCCTGGTGCTGGGAGCACCTGGAGGTTGCTTGCCCAGGCCCTCCTCAGAGGGAGGCTCCCACTGAACCACAGGCCAGGGTCTGCCTTATCATGCATTAAACATCATTTTGCTAGAAAAGAAAATTTGCAAGTTACGTCTCCACACACGCTTTGTGTTTCATGTTTTATGTTTCATCATGTCGTCCTTCCTTCCATAGAGAGATCCATCTTGGGGAACCACTTCTGAGGTTTGTATGGAACATAATGGTGATAATGAGGGTGTGATAGGTGAGCATTTTTTATTGTTCTCTGAACACATAATTTGCCAGTGCTTTCTGGTTGAATTATGATGACAATTCAAGGACTTTGGGTTGGTATCAAAGATAGGATTCAGAATAGTGCCAGCAGATTTTTTATAACTCCCCAAAGGGTATGGATTTGAAAGGCTGAAAACTCCCAATAGTTCTGTTTCACATGGTGATACCAACTGGGGGAAGAAAAAGATTGAAAACCTGAGATACAGGAAGATCTTTGTTTTTCCTCTGAAAGATGCTGAGAAGCTTCAGGATTGTGATGATAATCATGACTTAGACCACAGCTGCCATGTGCTATCTGCACTCTCTACCCTCATGAGCTCACTTATCCCCCCACTTTGCAGACAAGGGGGCCCCTTTCATGCATTCACTCAGCAAACATTTTTGCAAGGGTTGCTGCTTTGTGCCAGGCCCTGTGGCAGGTTCTGGGTTTATAGACAAAGTCTGGGGTCCTGTCTTCGAGGAGTTCAGGGGGTGTGGGAAGTTAGAGTCAGAATGTTTAAACATGGACTCACTGGCCCGTGGGTCTGCGTCAAGATTGAATGCGGTTTTCTTCTTCCTACTTCTTATATGCCTATGTTTTCCTAAGGTATACAGAAAATATTTCCCTATTTTCTTTTTTTAATGTTTTCTTTATTGGGGCTCAAAAAAATGTTTCTGAGCATAGAAAATACTCAGTACAGCTCTCCTTAGAAATTTCCTTAGATATTGCCATCTCTAATTTGCAGAAGATTCTGTATTCCTCCTTCATTACTTAAATTGTATATCCTTGCCAATGCAAATATGTTTCAGATTTGCTCTTGCCACTCTGAGACTTTTTGTTTTCAGTATTAAGTGTTGCAGGCTCTACTGTGGATGGACCCTTGCATCCATACCTGGCTGCTGGAGAATTGATTCCTGGTTTTACTGCCTGGCCAAGATCTTGTGTTCCAGACAGTTGTGTGGTGCTTATTGGTAGGGACACAGATCGGGTAGTCACTCAGGAGTGTGCGGTGCCCACTTACCCAGAGCAGATCATTCAGAGAACTGTCGAAGAAGAAAGCTCAGAGCCCCACCTTGACAGAGATACTAGGTGGCGATAAAGTTCCTATGCAAGGTATTGTTCACTCCTCTACCTTCAGGAAGGTGAATATCTGTGGCATGAAATTGCCATTTCATTAAAACATTGACCATTTCCAATATTCTGTTAACCTGATTGTCAAGGAATTCCTGGGCCTAGCTGAAATCTCACCTGTTCTCATTCAAACTTACTTTCTTTTACTCAGTTCCTTTCTCTGAACCCTTTCATATACTTAAAGGTCATAACTGGATCCCCACAGGTTTTTTCTTTCAGAGTCTATTCTGTCTCCCTGAAAGCATCTCCTCTCTCCTCTGAACTTTCTCTAGTTTCTCCCCATTAAAGAAACAAACAAACAAATAGAAAAAGGTGATGATAAAAACTAAATGCAGCTCTTTAATAATGTTCTCATCAGTATCACATATACCAGAAAAATGACTTCAGGGTTCTTGCATCATTGTGAACCCCTGGAGGGCAAGGACCACATCTGATTCATCTTTGTATCCCCCACAATAGCTGTGCAGTTCCCTAAACCTAGTAGGAACTTCATAAATGTTTGTTGAAGTGACTGTTTCTTTTAACGTATCTAAGTTCTAACTTTATAGCAGCCCCGTGTTGGTGACTCATGTTTAGCCTGCCTTCTCCTTGCTCCTGAGTCTTTATTTCTCTTGTACTCGTGTCTGGCGTTCCTCACCCCAACAAAGCCACCTCTGCTTGACTATCCATTGCTTTGAATTTTACCCCTCTATGTCCAGCTCTTTAGAATCTTACTTCTCTCCTGCAGATCTGACAAACAGAATGCGGAGGCCATAAGTGTGAAAAATACACTGGAAGGAAGAGAGAACACACAGAAGGATCTTGATGGTTCAGTGTAGTATCACTTCATCCAGGCTTAGAAAGGAAGGTTTGTCAAATTCTTTATAGATTCTGAGTCAGCTCAAACCATACCTGTTTTACCGGGTGCTCTAACGTGAGTGAGCTAAGTGTTTATGAGAGTGGTTACAAGACAGGCTTTCAGAGGGTATCCTTCCCTCTCTGTGGTCGAAAGCCAGTGGAAAAAGCAAAAGATGTAATGGACAATGTCATTGAAACTGTGTATTTTCTGATGGATGACTGACTTTGCCTTTAGAAAGCAAGCTGGTAAAATCATTGCCAATAAAAAAAAGAAAAGCAGCAAACCTTTAACTCTGCAAAATAATTTTGTGGTTTTACAGCCACTTATTTCTGAACACAGCACTGAACAGATTTGTAGTGTTTTTGAAAGTGGTCTGTTTTTGCAATCTTGCCTAACTACTTTTGCCTTGGTAGGTTCTGATTAATTAAATGCTACTGGGTTTCAGCAGAATTAAGATCAACTGACTCTCCTGTTTGCGCTAACGCCATAGACTTTATATAAACCTTTGTCACAAAAAGAATGCAATTTAATGTATGAGTAGGCAGGGCATTTTTCCCTAGGTGGTTCTGTCCATCCAGTCAGAGATTGCTGTAGAATCTTCCATCACATTGGATGAAAAAGCACTTCTGGCTCCAAACAGTTACAGGTTTGCATTCTGATGAATAAAAGTTTATTCGTGTATTTTTACCATTTTCCTCCACTCTAATATTACCTTATTGATTCAGCCTATGCAATTGTTATTTGCAGTATAAGATGATTTTTTCCAAGGGTTTCTCATAAGAAGAGGGATCCATCATACCAATCTATACAGTATAGAACTCCTAATTTCGTGGTATTCAAGAAGCAGATTTCAATGTATTCATTATTTGTGCCCAGGATACATAAGGAAATTTGGAACACTCTGGCTTGTTGGTAGTTGTGGGAATAAATTCTTGTTTGTTTGTTTGTTTGTTTAATCTAGTGTAGAATTAATTTATAGGACTCTGACAAAAGCTAGCATGCCAATTCTTGGAATTGTATAGAAAGACAGTAAGTTATACCCTCTCAAGTTCTATGTCACGGCATCTGCTGTACAGAATTCAAGCTGATAGCAGGGACTCCGGAGGAAAGTAAATGTCAGGAAGGCTCATGGCAGGGAGAAAGAGCACTTGCAGGAGAGAATGCACACGTGCGTTCAGCTTTGTCCTCCGGGCGGCTTAGCTCTGCAGCTACAGCACGGCATGCTCACTGTTACTCATTAAGCGTGACCTGCGCCATCAGGAAAAGATTAATGGATGTTCATGATGTTCCACTAACTGAGACTGGAAGGTGCTCTAATGTATTACAGAAATGTTTTTGTTAGTAAATGGTTAAAATAAAGAAACTCTTTCATTTGATTATACCGTGACGACTTACTCCAAAAAGGATTTAAGGCTGCTTTAAAGGGCTAAATTTCTGGTAGAGAGGGAAATTAACTTACGTAGATCGATTTTGTAGATCAGCTTATTTCCAAGGATGTCAGTTGAAGGAGGTATTCCCATACAGAGGGACAACAGACACAAAGCCCTTATGTTGGCTTAACAAGGTGAATAAGCAGAGTACATAATAGAATTCATTTGCAAAGTCGTTTTTTTGCTTGACTGGAGTGGTATGTGCAAAATGGATGAGCAGATGAGAATGGGAAGTGTTTGGGATCAGGTGAGGGGCTTAAGAAGGCTTCTAATTCAAGAGACAGTTCATGGTGTGGGGGAGGGGAACTAATATAATCAAAACGATACTTTGACAAGGTAACTTTTACTGGCCTGGGTATAACAGAAAGCACATGGCAGCCAGGCGTGAGCCACGCTGGGAGGCCGTGGGGTATAGCAGAAAGCAAGGAGATCATGGGGGTGAGTGGGACCACTTTTGAGGTCACCCAGGAGAACACACGCTGAGAGGTTGTCAGCCATTGTCAGCGAGCCTGACCTGAGGTTCCAGAAACATCTCTTTTTGCTCTCCTCCTCACACCTGATAGCAGTGATCTAGGATCGGGGAATGTGCTGGTATCGGCAGCATCATGATACTTTTTCTCTTTTTCTAAGGGATCTCTTTTTATAGCCCCACTCACATATCACAGGATCTTATTGGGTCATAGAATAACCTGGAAAGTCTTCACACATTAGTATTCAACCTTTGAGGTGTGAGGAAACTGAGGCTCGGAGCAGTGAACAGGCTGCCCCAGTGCTGTATAGAGTACAGTATTTGTGTATATGTGAGTGCGTGTGTGCACCAATGTATGTATACAGGGGCAGAGCTAAGGCTCTACCCACCCTTCCCCCCCAGG
Organism: Otolemur garnettii; assembly: GCF_000181295.1. NCBI lineage: Eukaryota > Metazoa > Chordata > Mammalia > Primates > Galagidae > Otolemur > Otolemur garnettii. The sequence goes on from NW_003852444.1 coordinate 5,033,231, forward strand.
CAGTGTGCATAAAAGCCCCAGAACAATCCAGAATGCCAAGCACCAGGCAGAGCTCTGGTTGCTCTAGGTGGAGGGTTCCTCCAAGGCTGTCACGGTCACTTCCCTTTTCCCCAAGACCAGTAAGGGAGCAACTGAGTTCTGGTTCTGGGTCCCATCGCAGCCCCCCCCCCCCGCCCCCGTGCTGCACTAAGCCCAGTTATTACTTAGGTTTCCCTGCGAAAGTTCTCGGTTTGTCGCTACAAGCTGCTCATTAACAACAAGAAGAATCACAGGAGAGAAACCAGTTTGATGTGACGAGTTTCCCAGAACTTCAGAGTACTTTCAAGTTGTCAAGTGGCCTTTGTCTCGTTTTGGTTTTCTTTTTTTAAATACTGATTTCCCGAGGTGCAGGTACAGTCACTCTTTCCCTTTGACATGACCAAAACTTGAGCTTCTAAAACTTGCCTCCTCTGTATTCCGGTGTGACCTTCTGAGCCCAGATGGGATCCTGTTGGTACCCTTTCTGTCCAGAGCCACTTCCGCCCTGCCTGGGAAGCATTTTGGTCCAGATGGGTAAACTTTGGAAGTGTTTGAACACACAGGCTCTCACACTAATAAGGCACAAACTGGGGGATGCCTGTGACCCACCTGATTCCTTCTGTCTTACTCCTGGTCTGTGTGACTAAGCTGTGTGTCCAACTCTTGACCTAGGGGTGCCTCTTGGCCATCCGCCAGGCCTATCTGTGTCTGCACCCACAGGCCTGGGGAAGGGCCTAGCATGAGGCCTTTTGGACTGTGGCCCCAGGGACCTGGAGCTTGGTCTTGAAGGAGGGGTCAGCTTGTGAGTAGGCATCCACCTTGGCCTTAGGGACCCCTTTCCGCTGGAGGAGAGGTGTGGCTGGGCCTTGACAGTGTGAGACCCCGTGCTGGAGCCCTTGACGCCCTGTCCTAAAGGCAGAGCTGATAAGAAGACACCCTGCTTCAAAAATCTGGGGAGCAAAGACACCTTGAACTGTTACCTGTTTGTACATGTCCTGGCTGGTGAAGGCTTCACTGACTCCTCTGCTCCTTAGTTCCCCTCCTCCACTTTGGTCTCATAGGTATGGCTGCTGCCCAGAGAAGTGCTGGAGAAGTGGGCCACAATGTCCAGTGTGGGCCTCCCACTAGGGAGGCCTTAGTAAGTGTGACAGCTGTCCGTGTCAGCCTCTGACAGGCATGGCCTGTGCGACCGTGACCCTTGAGCACATCTCTCCTCTCTGCGTCTCCCACCTGTCCACCCACAGAGCAGCCTTCTTTACTCACCTAGTTAGTCTTCTGGCTTCGTGTTCCTTGGGTGTGTGTTTGCCTTGTCATACTTGTAGGTGTGAGGGTCTAAGTGGACACATACTTGGGACTCTATTTGGGTTGTATTTGTGTAGGAGACTGTTTAGGAGAAGTGATTCTTTAACTTTTTGACGTGGAGGGCCTGTTAAAGCAGATTGCTGAGCTTCACTCCAGAAGTTTTGACTCTATAGGTCCCATGGTAGGGCCTGAGAATTTGCATTTCCAGTTGAGAACCACTGTTTTAAAGGAATGCATTCAGAATGAAGAACTCAATAAATATTTAAAATCAGATGGTAGTGTTTTGATCACTATTCTTGGCTGTGCTAAGAGTCAGAAGCCTAGCACCTCCAGCGTTTTGCAGCTCCGCTGCCTCTTGTGGCCATGATTTCCAGAAGCCACAGGCATGTGCAGCTCCAGCCTCCTGCCTTTCTGTCTTCTCGTCTGCCTTTCCGTCCTCTCTGGGCCAGGTCAGGAGCTGATTTCTCTTGTTCTTCCAGAGCCAGCCAGTCTATACTTCCTCCAGTTTGGCCTGGGGCCACAGAACAGCCTTCACAGATGTCATTCTCCAATAATCATATACTATTGTTAACTAACATTTAAGAACACTATGGTTTTCCCCACTTAGAGAAGAAGTAATTGAGGCTTACAGATATTAAATAATGTATCCAAAGTCTCATGACCAGTAATGGGTAGAGCTGGGGCTGGAGCCTGAGTCCACTTGGCACTAAAGCCTGCTCTCATCTGGACGGCTGGCTGCCAAGGAGTTAGAGTTGTCCACACCACATATGATAGGGGGTACAAGACCGACTCCAGTAAGAAGGGTCTAGGATGTTTCTTAGAGAGAGGCAACTGAGCAAGGGGCCAAAGGTGCTGAGCTGTTAATACCTCAAACAGAGTCCCCCAGCATGCTGCTGCCACCTGCCTTCTGAGTTGGTGAGTGGAAAGCACGTAGCGTGATGGCTGGTGCACCAGAGGGAAAAGAGTAGTCAAGCCACGAGCTCCCTTTGGGCAGAAAAACAGGTGAGATATCTGCGAATAATTTACTGAGACCCCTAAGAAGAAACTGTAATGAAAAGATGATCATCACAGCTAATACGTACGAGCACTTGCTATGGCCGTTTCTGCCATAAGGTTTTACTGGTTTGAATCATCGAATCCTTGTGGTAATGCCATGGGGAAGGCTCTCCATCCCTTGGTTCTACAGGGGGATGGGCAGCTCCTGAGCATAGAGCTGGGACCCCACGCCGTCTGCACCCAGAGCTCGTACCCCTGACCATCAGGTTGTAGCCACACAGTGGACAGTCTTCTCCATCCCTTTCTACATAAGGTGAAATTTGTTAATATGTTGGTTCTTCTCCAAAGAATGAACCCAAAATCTGAAAAAGTGTGTTAAAATTGGAGAGACCGTTGGCTTCTGTTGCTGTACTTGAAAGATAAGGTGGTGGGCCTGGGACAGTCAGCTGGGAGATAAGAGCAGGGAAGTGGCTAGCTCCACCCTGTGTTTAAATACACCTAAAGCTTCAAATCTGGCAGAAAGTGTGACAGACCCATCTGAGGGGCAGAGTGGGTGAGCTAGACTTAAGGCCCTGTTGTCTGAGCATTTAACAGGTAATAGAGGAAGTGCCAGGAAGTGGTGGGGAAAGGAACCTTCATTAGACAAATGGGAATGGGGCAATGTGACAGCCACCAAAAAATCTCAACAGGCGTCATCACCTTGCATCATTATAGCAACATGATTAAAATATGAAATTCAGCAAAACTATCGAACACTTTCAGCATTCTAGATACTGTTCTGGGTGCCCAGTGTACAGGATCGACCAAAGTAGATAAACCCCTGCCCCAAAGCAGCTTGCATTTTGGTAGAGAAAGGCAAATAATCCACTTTTTAAAAAAGCTTGGCAGGACCAGGCGTGGTGGCTCATGCCTTTAATCCTAGAACTCTGGGAGGCTGAGGCAGGTGAACTGCCTAAGCTCATGAGTTCAAGAACAGCCCCAGCCAGAAAAAGACCTCGTCTCTAAAAATAGCTGGGACATTGTGGTGGACACCTGAACTCCAGCTACTTGGGAGGCTGAGGCAAGAGAATCGCTTAAGCCCAAGAGTCTGAAGTTGCTGTGAGCTGTGATGCCACGGCACTCTACTACCAAGGGTGACAAAATGAGACTCTTTCTCAAAAAAAAAAAAAAGAAAAAGAAAGAAAGAAAGCTTGGAGGAAGTGAAATGCATGTTTATCAAACCTCTAAAAGGGTTGAAATTGCTAAGATTAGAATCTGGAGATGAAATCACAGAGGAGAATTTTATTGGTTTTGTCAGTGTAAACATTCCTGAAATGTTAGGGTTATTTCCGGTTTTACTACCAGGAATTATTCCTCAGTGTAATTCTATGTAATGTTAAGGCTTGTCTGGATTTTAGGATAGGTTCTCCAAAGTAGATTTACCAGGTCAAGGGGTCTGAACATTTATCAGGGTCTAGGGATATTCCACCAGCTTAATCTCCTCCCCCAAATGCTTTTGTATTAAATTAATCAAACCACCTAAATAAAGATTTACAGCCTGAGTAATGTAGCAAAACCCTACTTCTACAAAAAATAGAAAAATTAACCACGTGTGATTGTATGTGCCTGTGATCCCAGCTATTCAGAAGGCTAGGGCAGAGGATTGCTTGAGCCAAGGAAAATAAGGTTGCCGTGAGCTGTGATGACACCACTGCACGCCAGCTTGGGCAACAGAGTCTCAAACAAAAAAAAAAAAAAAAAAAAAAGAAGATTTAAATTAACCTACCTGTTTGTTCAGGAAATGACAGTTTCTCACTGCTCTCTGGCCTGCGCCCTATCTTTCCCTCCTCTCTCCTTGGGTGATATACTACAGGCTTCTAGCACCATCTCCATTGCTAGTGATTCACAAAGTTGAATCTTTACCTAGACTGCTTCTTTGAGCCCTAAAGTCATAAAGCCAATAGTCTACTTGATGTCTGTATTCGGACGTCTCACACGCATGGTCACCATTAACACTTGCAAAAAAAAAAAAAAAATCTTGGTCAACCCCCTGAAATATAATCCTATTCTAGAATTCTTTATTTCCGTAAAAAGCACCTTTTCCCCACCCAGTCAGAAACTTGGGAGACATCGTGACTGTATTTCACTTCACATTTAATCCATCACCAGTGTTTATTGGTTTTTGCCTCCCGAGTATTACCATTGTCCTTATTTGCCGTAGTTGTGCTGCACACGTGTAAAGACTCTGGGAACACTGAATTGGTGAGTACTGAGTCATTACTCCTAGGGGAGACGCAGGGTTCGGTTCCTGTGAGCCTCTGCTCATATTTCCATCAACCGATCAATACACAGTATCAGTTTCATTGTGGTACTGATGTGTATTGGTGTAACACTGCGTGCCTTGATGGGATGTTGTTTTACTTGTGATTCTGTTTAAAGACACCTTGTTTATTGAATGCTGTTGATTAACATGGAGCTCCACAACACCATAACTCGTGCCTGAGCGAGCTTCCGTAACACGTGTGTTTTCTCACAAGGAGCGTCACAGGCTTCTCGTGCTCAGGGGCTCTGGATGGCACTTTAGCTCTCTGCTTAAGGGCCATTGTAAACAGTGAAATCATCGCAGGAAAGTACAAAAATGCAAAAAATATGACACTAAACAAGCCGTGTAAAGGGTACTTGTTTATTACAGGCAGAGCATGGCCTTGGTGGGCCTTAACTGGGAGTGTGTGTGCTGGGCAGCCCAGCTTTTCCCCTGCTCTGGGAGTAGTTGGCCATGATGGAAAGTGCCTGAGCATTGCTTGTCAGTGAGCTGGTGAATGGCAAATGCAGAATCCGGGAGTTATAAAGGTGGGCTGTTTGTCATGACCCCATCCATTTCGCTCTCCACGGCCATTCCTAGTTTGCTGGTTGGCAAACCAAGTTTTTCTATAAAGGTCCAGACTGTACATGTTTTAGGCTTTGCAGACCTTCTGGTCTCTGCTGTGTCTGCTCAACTTTGCAGTTGGACAGTGAAAGCTGCATAGACAATACATAAATGAATGTGTGGGGGGGCTGCATTCCAGTAAAACCTTATCACAAACCAAACTTTGGTTTGAATTTGGCCCCCTGTCTGTAGCTGGGATCCTTGTAGCCTAGTCTAGGGGACCATAACATCTCCTCTGCGATAGCCTCCTGGTCTATTCCCCTCTGGCCATGCTGGACCCTCTCCAGCTGATTTCATATAGTGATGTTAGGTGTAAATTAGACCTCATCACTCCCCTGCTTCAGATGCTCCACTGCCCCTCACACTTAGAATAAAGTCCCAAATCCCGCCTGGCCTGGGTCACAGCACAGCCCCTGCTAATTTCCCTGATCTCCTTCCCCACCAGTCTTCTCTCTGCCCCATCCTGGCCCCTCTCCATTCTGAGCCGGTTTCCAGCTGTTTTCTTCTCCCGCGCCCTTTCACTGCAATCTTCCCTGCCTGGAGCACTCTTCTGCCTGTCAGCCTGAGGTCACATCCCAAATGTCACTTCCTCCAAGAGGCCTCCCTGACCTTCCTGTGTAAATCAGATGCTCTTCTTTTGATCTCAGGGCACCTGGTTCTTTTCCTTCTCAACACTCAACAATCTCCAGGGACCCATTGCTTTGGGTGTGTTCATTTTCCACCTGCCTTCCCCCGTAGACCACAAGCTTCATGAGCAGAGGAGCCTGTGTGTGGCTGCTTCTGTGTTCTCTACCCTGTGGTCATCACACACGCTGTAGACACTTCCCCAAACCTGCTAAATCAGTGACTGACTGATCGTACAATATGGTTTTGTTCATATAGATTTTGTGTGAAACCGCAGTAGAGAAACTTGTCACTCTTTTAGAGAGTATCTTCTAAAATTGACAGTGATGATTAAAAGCGAAGGCATCTAGACAGGTGAGTTTGTCACTGGGTGTCAATGCGTGTCTTTATAGTCAAAGGGCGATTCTGAGGCAGACACTCTGCCAACAGGTATATCTGGTCCTAAGTTTTCTCCCTGGGCCCTGAGTACTGTATTTATTCCTACCCATCTCACTTTTCCCCTAGAGCTTTCTGGAACTTTGCTGGCAACATGTTCACCAGGGAAGTGGGGGTGCAGTTTCCTTGAGGAGGCATTTCAGCACCCCTCTCAGAAACTTTTGCTCATGTCTTTTCTCAAATCATCACCCTCTCAGACTTTAACTGGTGTTAGTTTTTTTTTTCCTACAGCATTGCCTCTGCCTGGGGAAGGTATCTTTGATTTCTCAGAGAATCATCTGAGCAACAAAGTTCCGATGTAGAGATTGTTTCTAAGTCATTTCAAGAATCCTGCATGCCACCCATGTACAGGCCACTTAGCCTATTTTAGAAAGATAACACATCATTACAGATGGCCTTTTGTAGATTAGCGGCAAAAATTAAAGCCTTACTTAACTTCTTCTCTTTTTTTTGATGTGTTTAGTATAGCAACAACATTTTCTAATTATAGAAAGTTAGAAAATAAAGACAAGCAACCCTCCCGCCCCTGTGCGTGCACGTAGACATACTCACATGCTCTGACACTCTTACTCCAGAGATTATTGCTATTGTATCTTTCATGTCTTTTTCTTTATGTAGATATGTGTGGCTTTTTTTTTTTTTTTTGAGACAGAATCTCAGTCTGTTACCCTGGGTAGAGTACAGAGGTGTCATCACAGCTCATAGCAGCCTCAAACTCCTGCCAGAGCCTCCCAAGTAGCTAGGACTACAGGCCCACCATAGCCAACCACCCAACCAATTTTTCTATTTCTTGTAGAAATGGAATCTTACTCTTGCTGAGGCTGGTCTTGAACTCCTGACCTCCAGTGATCCTTCTGTCTCAGCGTCCCAGGGTGCTAGGATGACAGGTGTGAGCCACCATGCCAGGCCCCATTTTTTTTTCCTTTTTTACCAAAATGATATATTACTATTTTGTAACCTGCTTTTTTCTGATAACAGTTTCCAACTTTGTATTTCAGTAAAGCTCACCTTATAGAATATCTTGTGCATATTCAAATTTCTACAACTGCCCCTCAGATGTCCTCTGAAGCTGGTTTGTTGAAATCAGTGTCTACTCTAAGACCATGTCCTGAGTCTGGTTGTAACTTCCCTTTAGGATCTTAATCCAGCACAGTCTCTTACTGAAGAAACAGACTGTTTGCCAGTTGAGCCCCTCAACCTGCTAGACGTGTGTGGGGTTGCTTTCTTATGGTGGGGGTAAGCTTATTTCTCTATTCTCTGATTTTCTATATCTAAAGGCCTACAGGATTCAAGTTCATTGCTTTTGGCTAGAGTACACCAGGGCTGAGTCTGTGTACTTTACTCTCTGTTACTGAAAAGACCCACTATTGGGGTTGCTAATGTGACCCCCGGATTAGGGCTGTGGCGGCCTGAACCTTCCCTCGTCCAGTTACCTTCTCCCTCTTGAGTCTGGAGAGTGATTTGTGTGGCATACCTTTGGCATACAGACCATTTTCTTAATCGTTTTAGCACCAAACGGTTGTTCTTGCCCAAACCTATGTATTCCCTTAGTTTTTATGAAATGTTTTTCTAATTCTTTTATTTCTTCTATAAGGTAGAGCTTTCAAGGCTGACTGGTCCCTTTAACATATGATTCCAACTGGAAAGGCGGGATCTTTGCTGACACTTTCCCTTTAACTATTAATTTTCAAAATAAGGACTTGTTTAATAACCATTTCAAATAGTGACAGGTGCTTTTCTGTCTTTTTAATCATTATACATTCATAGATTTTTATTGATTTGATGTGCTTTAATCATTAATCTTTGCAGCTTTAGGCACTGGGACCCCTTGGGCTAGCTCCTGTGACCTTTTGACAGAACTTCATAATCTTGAAAAGCTTTCTTGCTTCATGTCCCCAAATGCCCCAGGTTTCATCATGTACTTTTCAGGAGCATTGGATGATGAGATCAATGATGTTGGGCAGTGGGATTAGAGAGTACGATCTGGGCATCGGGAGTGGTTATTTCCACAAAGGTGAATTATTTTTAGGTATTTCGGTGAACAGAGCTAAAAAATAACATGGTTAAAAATTAAGAGTTCTAAGAGTTCAGGTTGACACGTTCAGTTTAGTGTTTTTCCTTTTTCTTTCTTTCTTTCTTTCTTTTTTTTTTTTTGGAGGCAGGGTCTCACTGTGTTGCCCAGGCTATCAGGCTGGTCTCACACTCCTGGGCTTCAGTGATCCTCCTGCCTCAGCCTGAAGAGTTGGGACAACAGGCATGTTCCACTATGCCTGGTTTTGCATTGAGCTTTTTAAAATAAGAAATGCATTTACATAACTGAAAGATCAAAACGACATAGACGTTAAATCTAGATGATGGATATGTGAAAAGTTGTTAACGTTATTCTCTCTACATTTCTTTATGTTGGAACATTAACATAACTAATTAAACAAATAATATAGAGAGGTTTGCACAATGAAGTCTTGCCCTTTGTACTTTGTTGCCTCATAGATAATCATTAGTATCTTTCTTAAATCTTTGAGTCTTTCGTAACAGATTCAAGTGTGTATGTACATATATGTGTGTATTCTTATTCTTGTACACAAAAGGTAACATACTATATACAGAATATTCTATGTCTTAGTTTTTTTCTCTTAATGATACATTTGGAACTCTCTCCACATCAGCACTTAAAAGTTTTCTTCGGTCTTTTTCTAGCCACTGGGTACTCCAGTTTGTTGCTGTGCCGTGGTTTTTGAAACGACAACATAGTCTTGGATTCCGTCTAATCTGCTGCTGCTTCCAAATCATCTGTCATAGATAATCTTGTGTACACACCATTTCATACTTGTGTGGATGCACTTGTGGGATAGACTCCTAGATGTGGGACAATACGGTCAGACGATGAGCACATCTGTAGTTTTTAAAGATATTGACAAATTCCCCCTGTAGGGTTCGTGCCATATTTAGTAGCACACATAACACACGAAAGTGCCTTTTTCTCTAGAATTGCCTATAGAATCTGTTGCCAAACTTTTGGATTTTTGCTAGGAGGTGAGAAATGGTATTTGTTGTACTTTTAATTGCATTTCTTTATTATAAGTGAGGTTGGGCATATTTTCATCTATTTAAATGTAATTTTACATTTATTTTATGTGAATTTAGTGTCTTTTGAATTTCATACATTTTGCCCGTAGGTTGTCAGCCTCTTCAAAGTACATTGTCTTTGATATGCACGGCAAATATTTTTTGAGGTTGTGTATATTTTGATTTACTTATGGTGGTGTGTTGCCCTTCATAATTCTCTTTAATTTTATGTAGTCAAATTTACCTGTTTTTATCATTATTATTATTATTTTTTGGCTTCTGCATTTTGGATCAAGATTGAAAGACTTTCCCTATCTTATGTTATGGGTACTTTGTAACTTCATTTTTTCATTTTATATCTTAATTCATTTGGTGTTTGTTTATACTAGGGTATGTGCTGAGGTTTGGATACAATTTTATATTTTTCTAATAGTTTTCCCAACACTATTAGTTTAAATGTTTATATTTTCCCCACAGTAGCCTATATTGAATTCCTATAGGATTGGGGGAGTCTATTTCAGCATTCACTGTTTTTCCCTTGGTTGATCTGTTGTTAATGTTGAAATTTATATTCTCTTTTAATATCTGAAAGGACTAGTTCTCCCTCATTCCTTTTCCTCTTCAGAGTTCTCCTGGCTGTTCTGTATGTCTGTTTTCCCTTATGAACTTTAGAATCAACATACCTTGATTCCAGAGAAAATCTTGTTGGTATTTCCACTAGGGTCACATTAAATTTATTAATTACTTAGGAGGAATTGACATCTTCACGACCACGTTTTCTGTCCCTGTGTTCTTTCCTGTGTGCTTTAGTAAGGTTTAAACATTTTCTGTATATCGGTTATGTACATCTCTTAATTCTTATAAAAAATATTTTCCATTATTCTAATTGGCTGTTTGCATATATAAGGACTATTGATTTCTATATCTGTTTTAGACAGCTTCATTTAGATCTAATTTATATAATTCACCCATTTAAAGATGGTTTTTAGGATACATGTATTCACAGAATTGTGCAACCTACTGTCTAATTTTACAGCATTTTCGTCACCCTCAAAGAAGCTTTGTACCAATGAGTACCATTCACCATTCCCATCCTCCTCCCTCCCCTGGAAGCCATTAGTCTACTTTCTATTCAGGATGTGTCATATAAATGGAGTCATACCAGATGTGGTCTTTTGCATCTGGCCCCATTCACTTAGCATAATGTTTTCAAGGTTCATCCATGTAGCTTCTGTCTGTCTTGGATTTGCTGATTTATAAATATTTAGTTCTTTCTTTTGAGATTTCATGAGGGTAGGAGGCAGGCTCTCAATTCTAAATGGCTAGTGCCTCCCATAGTGCCTGGCAGATATTTGGTATTCCATAAATGCTTACTGAACAAATGAATCTACTACATTTTTAGGTTACTTTTACTTTTTAAAGTTAAAATGTAGTTCGGCACATGTAAATTAATTTTACTTTTTTCCTTAGGCAGAACATGATTAGAGGGTGGGTGTTTTTCTCTGGGAAAGTCATGCGTTATATCCTGGAGCCTGGTTAAAGCACTTTTGTGATACATGATTTGTGATGGTCAGCATTACTTTTTCTTACCTTAAAATGAATGACTAAGAGTTGCTGGTCCCTATGTCTAAGAGTCTCATTATCTTTTCAGGAGGATGATTTTTTAGCTCTAAATTCTAGTGAGCTTACTTGGTATCGTGTAAGACAGAGGTGAGAAGTTAGGTAAAGGTATTGTTCTGGGCTTGGGAACAGGGTGTTGTGAATGGGATGGATCAGCCGGTTACCAAGAGCCATGTTCTAAAACTTCTTTGTAAAGTGGTTAATACAGATAATAGTTAATAGTAGATAAAAATGATATCAGCAGGTTTCAGGTCAGCTCGAAAGAATATTTGAGAGAGGAAAGCTGATGCATGTGTGTGACCAGGAGATATGGGACCTCTCTAGGCCTTCCAGTCAATTCCATGGGTAACCTAAAACTCCTTTAAAAAAAAAAAAAAAAAAAGAAGTCCAGGGAGTTTTAAGAAGAGAGAGAAAGCCTACAGCTGAAATACATTTTCTAGGAAAAGTGGAATGATTAAATGTCAGAAAAATATTATTGAATAGGAAATTATTATTTCTTTTGAATGTCAGTGTTTTATAAAAAGATATTTTAATTTGGTCATATCATGTGTGTGCATACACACGACTGTGTTTGTGTATGTGTGTTTGTTTGCAGGAGACTTTTGGACCCAGTCTAAGGATTTAGAGATTCACAATATTTTAGATTCTTATATTGCCCCAATTTTCTTTCAAAATATGTGACTTTTAATGTTATTATCCTTCCATAATTAGGTTTGGTTTGGGTTGGGTATAGGGAAGAGAGAGGGAGAAAAGACAGATTAATTGACTGAGTTGTTCATTCATTGGTTAAATGGGACAAACTGATTGATTCCTCTCAAGTATCTGGGCCAGAGAGATGAGGAAGGTAGAACACGGTTCAAAAGAATGTGCATTTACTGTAAGAAACCATCTTTCTCAAAGGAATTACTTGAGAAGAATTACTCTATGAGATAGAAGCAATATCTGAAGGGCAGATGGATTAAAAAATGGTGGCTGTGGGTCCAACTTGAATCTGTGGTTTGAAAGCCACAGGGAGCAGATTTCATCAAACTGCTGAAATCTCTCCACAAATGGCCAGCCCTGAGGAACAATGATTTCTTTGGTCTTAGAGGTATTCAAGATGAGCACCTTGGGAAGGGACTGCGGGAGGGTCGGATCCAGGACAGAATGGATGCTGGGCTAGATGACCTTTTAAAATGTCTTCTGAGAGGGCATTTAATCGTTCTGAGCATGTCCCCAGTTTCATTGAAGGGGAAGAAGGGAAGTGAGGGGAAAAGTTTGGTGGAGATTTTTATTTTTATTTGTTTAATTTTTTAGAGACAACCTTACTCTGTCATCCAGGCTGGAGTACAGTGGTATGCTCATAGCTCATTGCAACCTCAAACTCCCAGGCTCAGGTGATCCTCCTGCCTCAGGCTCCCAAGTAGCTAGGACAGCAGGGGCACGTCACCATGCCTGGCTTATTTTAATTAATTTTTTTTTTTTTTAAAGATAGGGTCTCACTGTGTTGCTCAGGCTGGTCTTGAACTCCTGGCCTCCTAAAGTGCTGGGATTACAGGTGTGAGCCACCACACTCAGCTGAGGTGGTGATTTTTCTTATTGGCTCAAGAGAGCTTATATCGCTTCAGAGAGAGTAGGATGGTAGAAACTGTTTTTTGTTTCATGGACTGATTATTAGTAGATTGTTGGTTAAGATGCTTTTAACTTCAAGGGACAGAAACCAAACTCAAAGTGGTTAAACAAAGAGGAAAACTGCCTGTCTCTCTAACAAGAACTTCGGAGGTTGACAGCTCTGGGAGCGGCTATGAAGAACCAAGTTTCTTTCCATATTTCTGCCATCACCATCCCTGGTGTTGGTGCCATGGCCACCACAGGTCCAGACATCACACCCAAACCCGTCAGTGTCAACGGGAAAAAAGAGATCATCTCTTTATAGTTGGTGCTTCTGAAGAGGAAGAAAACCTTTCCTAGAGGCTTCCTGTAGACCTCCCTCCACATCTCGTGGGCTAGGATGATGTCCTGTGCCAGTGCCCAAGTCAGTTATGACACCAGGAACAGGATTAGCCTCTATGCTGGGAATAAGGCCATCTACCCTAGGGGTCAGGTGTCTGAACAGAAAGATCACCCAGCGTGTGTTATTTTTGGAGAGTGTTTATGGAGACCCCCGTGCCTTGGTGGTATCATCCGTGTGAACCATCTAGCCTGGGGTCGAAGGCTCACAGACTTGCTGTGCAATCTTCAGAGAGCCATGTGACCTCTCTGATTCCCCTGTAGTGGAGGGAGTATTGGAAGGCGCTCTGGCTTGGCAATTCCAGCAGAGTCTCTCCTTGCTCCCCCATCTCAGTTCTCCCCTGCTTCCCCCAGGGTGTTGCTGTGTGGAGAGGAAGTTGTTTACTGAGTCCTCTGTGGTTTATGTAAAGCAGAGGTGATGTGTTCGCAGGTCTTTAGCTGATGTGCTTGTTTGTTTTACTGGTTTCAGAAATTTTTAATGACCTTCCTAAGAGAGGACTGGCTGTAGCTTTGGTTCACATGCTACATAACACACCCTGTAGGCGCACACATGCACAGATTCTCACGTGTGTGGACATAGGTCTATACGTGTATCTGTATTCTAACCCGGCTTTTGGTGGAACCAGCTCTCTTGCTTTACGTGCAGGCCCCTTCCCCACATCTGTTTCAATTCTGGCATGCAAGAGCTGGTCTGACTGTGCGGCCCCAGGTCTTTCCTCAGGGCCCCCACAGCACCCCCTCGGTGCACCCAGTTCCATTGTCCACTGATGCAGAGTGAGGTTTGGGTTGGGTGTTTTCCCAGCCCCTTCTGTTATAGGAGACTCAGATAAAATAATGATTGTCCTTAAAATAGTTCCAAAATTAAAGGGCTAGGGCCTGGTGTACGGCCTCTCCTCTTCCCAGCAGCCTGGCTGCTGGCTGCTTTCTCCTCACTCTCTAAGGTGTCTCTCAGTGGGAAGCAGACCCTGAGGTGGCCAGGGCTCCAGCCTCAACTGGAGCAGGATGCAGCAGGGGCCCTGGGCTCTCTCTCCTGCCCTTTGCGTGCCTGGGTCTGTCCTGAGTGTGGTGCCAGTCTTTGAAATCAGGTGGAATCCCATAGGCAGGGCTGCTGCCCTCCTGCTCTCTGGTTATTCAGTGCAACCTTTAGTCCAGGAAACGTGCCAGTCTCCATTTCCAAGAATCATATCTCCCTAAATGGGGCAATCTGCTTTAAATGCCTTCTCCACTGGCGCCTTCCCCATCTCACAATTGGCATAATTAAAGGGACAGGCTCACCTTCCTCACTGCTTGTACCGTGCTGGATCCGGGCGGTGGCCAGGGGCACCTTGGTGAGTGTGCCTGCCCGCCTGTGCGTACAGCAACCTGCTCCTTCAGTGCTCGAGTGGCTGTTTGCAGAAGTGCTAGGAGCCATTAGGCATACATAAGCTTTACCTTTGTGTTTCCCCTATTGTGCTCAGCTAAATAAAAAGCAAGCTGGTTACTATGCTGCACGAAGCTTATTGTACTTTCCTGGGGAAAAAATGCGCACTGAGCTGAAAGATACTCTCTCTGTATGGTCCCAGGTCAGAATGTGCTTTATCACCCATGACGTTCGGTGTCTTTCTCACGTAAAACTTCCCTCTTCTCCTCCTGCACGCCCAGCTTTAGGTGTGGGCCAGGGCACTGTTGATCCTTAGAGAGTCGCTGCTGGTCTCAAGGAACAGAATGACGAGTGGGAGGCTCCCGGGGTCGATTGTCCTCTCTGATTTCCAGTTCAGCTGCCAAGCCAGCCCTCTCCACTGGTGCCTTTGGAACCTGAGTTTTCATTGCCTGCCTCTCAATGTAAACCAAAGGCTTCTCTGACGGCGTGCCTGGGACGGCTGCTGCCCTCTGTCCCGTTGTGCCCAGTCCCTTCATTTTCAGAGGTCAGTCTTTCAGTATCCTCGGAATACTGAAAGCGTGAAGCCCTATGCAGGGGGGTGGTCAGCTAGGAACAGAAACTACCATGTCCTTCTGACTCACTTGGAAGAGAGACAGAAGCCTACGTTCTTCCAAGCCTAGTCAGGGACCACCCTCTTCTAAATGTGTGCTGGCATTGATTTCTGGGTAGCAGGACAGGCTGTGCGGCCCCAGGTCTTTCCTCAGGGTCCCCATAACATGCATCGGTGCACCCAGTTCCATTGTCCACTGATGCAGAGTGATGCTTGGGTTGGTTTCTTTCCCAGCCCCTTCTATTTGAGTTTGTCAGAGAATTTGTGTTCACTTTCCGCCTTGAATGGTACCTGGTTTCCACCTTGTGATGACACGATGTGCATGAGTCCAGCCCATGGCAGGGGCTTTGGACTAATGTGGGGAGTTCAGGAACTTTGAGCCTGAAGCCCAGTGAAGGAAAGGCCCTGCCTGTCAGCAGGCAGGGGTAGCAGGCTCTCTGTGTGCTTCCAGGGAATTTATTGTTTTGGCTTTTTTCTGCTATGAGAAAACAGTGCAGATGCTTTCATAAAAACGTGGGTCAATGAGAAATATGATTTGCTTTATAGAAGCTGATTTTGGAGAATCATTTTTCTCAGAAGGAAAAAGAGCCTAGAGATATTGAGTCCTAAGGGAATATAGGGTGTGGTGGTCCTAACCCACAGAGGTTAGTTTTGGGTGATTTCAGGAAGATTTTGGTTTTTTAAGCAGTTTGGAAAGGAGATGGACATGACCTGTGCAAAAGAGAGAGGGCGGTGAGTGAGAGGGTCACGTGCAGACACCTCGAGTGAGAGAGGGGTGAGTGAGAGGGTCACGTGCAGACACCCCGAGTGAGGAGAGGGGTGAGTGAGAGGGTCACGTGCAGACA